>NC_057721.1:51293574-51294827 GCF_004010195.1 Chiloscyllium plagiosum
ATCTTCGTATCTTCTGCAAATTTACTGACCCACCCTTCGACTCCCTCATCTAAGTCATTAATAAAAATTACAAACAGCAGAGGACCCAGGACTGATCCCTGCGGAACTCCACTTGTAACTGGGCTCCAGGCTGAATATTTACCATCTACCACCACTCTCTGACTTCGACCGGTTAGCCAGTTCTCTATCCAACTGGCCAAACTTCCCACTATCCCATGCCTCCTGACTTTCCGCATAAGCCTACCACGGGGAACCTTATCAAATGCCTTACTAAAATCCATGTACACTACATCCAGTGCTCTACCCTCATCCACATGCTTGGTCACCTCCTCAAAGAATTCAAAAAGACTTGTAAGGAAAGACCTACCCCTCACAAATCCGTGCTGGCTGTCCCTAATCAAGCAGTTTCTTTCCAGATACTCGTAAATCCTATCCCTCAGTACCCTTTCCATTACTTTGCCTACCACCGAAGTAAGACTAACTGGCCTGTAATTCCCGGGGTTATCCCTATTCCCTTTTTTGAGAAGGGGCACAACATTTGCTACTCTCCAGTCCCCTGGCACCACCCCCATTGACAGTGCAGACGAAAAGATCATTGCCAACGGTTCTGCAATTTCCTCTCTTGCTTCCCACATAATCCTAGGATATATCCCGTCAGGCCCGGGGGACTTGTCTATCCTCAAGTTTTTCAAAATGCCCAACACATCTTCCTTCCTAACCAGCATCTCCTCTAGCTTACCAGGCCGTTTCATACTCTCCTCTTCAACAATACGGTCCCTCTCATTTGTAAATACTGAAGAAAAGTACTCATTCAAGACCTCTCCTATCTCTTCCAACTCAATACACATTCTCCCACCACTGTCCTTGATCGGACCTACCCTCGTTCTCGTCATTCTCATGTTTCTCACATACGCATAAAAGGCCTTGGGGTTATCCTTGATCTTACCCGCCAAAGATTTCTCATGCCCTCTCTTAGCTCTCCTAATTCCTTTCTTCAGCTCCCTCCTGGCTATCCTGTATCCCTCCAACGCTCTGTCTGAACCTTGTTTCCTCAACCATATGTAAGCCACCTCCTTCCTCCTTACAAGACATTCAACCTCCCTCGTCAACCAAGGTTCCCTCACACGACCATCTCTTTCCTGCCTGACATGTCCGTACATATCAAGGACACGTCGTATCTGTTCCTTGAAAAAGTTCCACATTTCAACGACATCCTTCCCTGACAGCCTATGCTCCCAATTTATGCTCCTCAG
>NC_057721.1:51295640-51301402 GCF_004010195.1 Chiloscyllium plagiosum
TTCCCCAGAATGCAGTCCAATTGTCCAAGTACCTGAAGCCCTCCCTCCTACGCCATCCTTGCAGCCACGTGTTCAACTGCACTCTCTCCCTATTCCTTGCCTCACTGTCACGTGGCACCGGCAACAACCCAGAGATGACGACTCTGTCTGTCCTAGCTTTTAGCTTCCAACTTACCTCCTGAGCTCCTGAATGACCTCCCCACCCCTCTTCCTACCTGTGTCATTGGTGCCAAAGTAGGCCACTGTAAAAAGGTGAAAATTATAGCATCTCGATGCACGTAGTATTCAAATTGAAATTAGATGAGCCATCTAGCATGGACCTAGGAACCAGAAATACTAACAAAACAGCTCTGTCAACCCTGCAAAGTCCTTATTACTAACATCTGGGGTCTATGGCCAATATTGGACAGCTATCTTACAGACAGTCAAGCAATAGCTTGATGCCTGAAGGTATGATTCCATGAGTATAATGACAATGTCACATTCAGCAACCCTCATGAAGTCTGACACCATCCAGGACAAAGCAGTTGATTGATTGATTGGCACCACATCCATAAACATTTTATCACTCCACTACCATTGCTTGGTAGAGCAGTGCATGCTATCTACAAAATGCACTCCAGAAGTTCTCCAAAGAGCCCACGAGCATTTTCATCTAGAAAGATGAGGGCAACCGATACTATACATGGAAGTACCACCATTTGCAAGTTCCCTTTCAAGCCACTCACTATCTTGACTTGGAAACACATTGCTGTTTTTCACTGTCGCTGAGTCACAAGTCTGGAATTTTCTCCTGAATGGCATTGTGGATCAATCATAGAAGGTGGACTGCAGCAATTCAAAAAGGTAGCTCATTGCTATCTTGTCAAGGGCAACTAAATGCTGGCCAGCCAACAATGCTCACATCCCAAGAAATAATGTTTAAAAAAAATCTAACGCATGCATGATACTTACTTCGTAGCCATGGCCCCATCTAGTACATCACATCTTTCTCAGGTGAATTCGTGCTTCTGGCTCACAAGTTTTTTTTCAGTTCTCCATGCACATACATGTGACATTTGGGTAAAATGGTCCAGTTTTGTCTTGGTCTCTTTTTTTCTTCTTTGACTAGAACTGCCAGATGAACCTTTCTTTAGGAATATGAATCCCTGTCTGTTTAGATATAGGTTACTGCCCAAGTGGCCATTGCCTCATCCCAAAAATCGTTCCAGTTTCTCAGAAGTCTGCAACTGTCTTTCTGGTTCTGTGTTGACAGTTCTTGATCTCTTTTTCAATGACTGGTTCTGCTCCTTAATCTCGATCTGTGCACAGTTAAAAGTAGATTCAAGGTTCTGTCACTGGTTCCTACAAGAACTAAGATCTTTGGATTGTCTTTCATTTGTGGAATTTATTCTTCCATTTATGGCTTGATGCCCAGACCTCTGGTACCTGGAAACCATATGTTTGTAACTTTGATCACAACTGACAAAAAACTTTATAGCCCCTTGACTATAGAGGTTTCTGTTGGCAATCAGAATTTTGCTCTGTACCTTTTTCTCCCTTGGTTAACCTCTTGCTCCTTGGTGTCCTTGTAGTTTCCAATTAGCAATTATCACCCTTTTTGTTCATGTCACTGTACCTAAGGATTTATTCCAACTAGAGAAATCCCGCTGCTCAAAATTATTCCCATTTCATACTGATCTGTTTTCAACCTAGTTTCCCAATTACTAGCTACTGCTGGTAATGTGTTGAGTGACCGTGAACCATCTTAGCAAAAACCTATCGCAAGGGAATACTATGATTATGCCCAGTTGACTGTCAAGCTGTGCAGCTCTTCACTCAAAGATTGCAAACATCATATACTTCACAATACTTGAAAATCTAAATTTACTGCATGGGCTTCTTTCCAAAACTAAGTACGCAATCTTTTCAAAGAATGTTACATGCTTGATGAAATCCAGAAGGAAAATTGAGCCAATGATTTGCTACTACATTGTAATTGACCAAAATCTAATTGAAATTCTGGGTCATTATTGTACCAGCACTCAATTCACTGGACATATTTGCTTGTTATATGAAGTTTGTCGCGAATAAGCGGAAGTGCATCTCTTGCTATCTTTCATTGGTCAATCTGACTGGTTGATGACTCGGTATTACAGAAGAAATACAGTATTACCAAAAGCTGTGCACTAATGAGAAGAATTAATTTCAGCTTGTTTTCTAGTTTTAATTTGACTTGCACTCTTGTCCCTAATTCAACAGAACAGTAACGAGTTGATAAAGCTAGCAGTACATTGGAGCATTTGTTTGGTAGGTAGTAGTAATTGGATGTTTCTTACAACATAAAGAACAGCACAACTTTCACTGTTAATTAGAATGTTGCCACATGAACATATGCAGTTGAATCAGTTGAAGATCTGGGGCTTTGATAGTGGCCAGTTGCCATTTGTAATGGATTGGATATGTTTGTACTAACTCAAACCTGGATTTTTAACAAATATTTCAATTGAGTCACCTCATCAGATAGAAAAGTCTTAACAGGATGCTAGGCATTAAACCTAAAAGCTGTGTCACAGAGGCTATGCCCCATTCTCCTTAATAGGGACATATGGCCTTGGAGGGAGTGGTGTAGATTTAATGGCTAATATTTAGATTGCAAAAGTAAATTACTACATGAGATTTACACGCAGCCTGGTTATTATTCCTGTAATTTACAAGGTTTAGGAGTGTATTTGATATTTTCAATATATCAATGGGAGTTAAAGATGCAGATGGAAGCTACTTTGGATTGTGAAGTATAAGACTAGGGGATATAACCAGACTTTTCAGGGATAAATTAGGAAATATTTCTAACAGTGCTAACACTGATAGATGTTTGGTCTCCTACAAATTGCAGTTGATGCTGCAACTGAGCGAAGTTATATGTTTATGACTTATATGAACAATTTGGATGAAAATTTAGGAGGCATGGTTAGTAAGTTTGTGAATGACACCAAAATTGGTGATATAGTAGACAATGAAGAAGGTTATCTGAGATAACAAAGGGATATGATCAGTTGGGCCAATGGGCTGAGGAGTGGCAAATGGAGTTTGATTTAGATAAATGCAATTAGTCAGACTGACAAGGGCAGGACTTATACAGTCAATAGTAGGGCCCTGAGTGGTGTCGAACAAAAAGGCCTAGGGGTTCAGGTACATAGTTCTCTGAAAATTGCATCACAGACAGTATGGTTAAATTATTTAGCATGCTTACTGTCATTGCTCAGACCATTGAGTAGAGGAGTTGGGATGTCATGTTGCAGTTGTACAGGAAGTTGGCGAGGCCTCTTTTCAAGTATTATGTATAGTTCTGGTCACCCTAGTAAAGGAAGGATATTATTAAATTGGAGAAAGTTCAGAAAAGGTTTACAAGGCTGTTGCTAGTAATTAAAAGTTTGAGTTACAAGGAGAGGCTGGAGCTTTTTTCCTTGGAGAGCAGGACTTTGAGAGTTATCCTTTATGGAGATGTATAAAATCATGAGGGGTATTGATAAAGTGAATGACAAAGGTCTTTCTCCTCGGGTAGGGGAGTTCACAACTAGAGGATGTACTTTTAAGCTAAGAGGAGAAAGATTTAAAAGGGACCTGAGGGGCAGCTTTTCCACATACCACTTAGCTTGTATGTGGAATGAACTGCCAGAGGAAGTAGTAGAGGCAGGTACAGTTACAACATTTGAAATGCCTTTGGACAGGTACATAAATAGAAAAGATTGAGGGAAAAAGGCCAAATACAGGCAAGTAGGAGTAGTTTGGTTTGGAGAAACTTGGTCAGCAAGGAAGAGTTCGGCCAAAGGATCTGTTTCTTTGCTGTATGACTTTGTGACTCAGTAATTGGGTCACAATGCATTAATTCCAATGGATCTGCAATAATTTTATGAAATTGGTTGCAGACTCATTTGGCAACATTGACTAGTCTTCCTAATAGAATTGTCTGGAGATTTTCAACAATTTTGTTTTCTACTATTTTCAGTATTCCAAACTTCAAATTTGAAAAATTGCCTCTAAAACTTAGAAAGCCAGGATCATCTTTTAGTTTCTATATTGGATTGAAATTGACACAGCAGTTGTCTAATTAAAAGTTTCATCAGTATGAGTAAGTAGTACAAAAACGCAATTGGTATAATTGCAGCTCTGCAGTCTGGTTGCATTGTCTTGAATTCAACTTAGATTAGATTCCCTACAGTGTGGAAACAGGCCCTTCAGCCCAACAAGTCCACACCGACCCTCCGAAGAGTAACCCACCCCCCCCTGATTAAAGCACCTAACACTATGGGCAATTTAGCATGGCCATTTCACCTGACGTGCACATCTTTGGACTGTGGGAGAAAACTGGAGAACCCGGAAGAAACCCACGCAGACACGGGGAGAATGTGCAAACTCCATACAGACAATCGGCCGAGGCTGGAATCGAACCTGGGACCTGAGGCAGCAGTGCTAACCATTGAGCCACCGTGCTGCCCAATAAAGATACTAGTAATTAACTTGTGTTAGGAATAAACCAGTCTATTTGTTAAACACAGGTATTGGAACTTGTGGCTCATAATTTTGTCATTACATTTTTTAAATCTTAGGATGGCGCATATTGATATTGAATGAGTATTTGAGCTAATAATATTGGCTTCACATTGCTTGAATGATAACATATCGGTGTGTTCTTTTTTTAAAAATGGTGGCCCCCTTTTTACCCCCTCAGCTTATGAATTTCAGGCATAAATTCTGTCTTACAAAATCACAGTATCTGAACAACTCACGGAGGGTGATGCAGAATGGCCTCGCCAATGAGGAAATAAGTAGGAGATGTAAAAGAAGTTGGTATATCTTGAATGCATTTAAAGTGAACTAAGAAAACTTATTGTTTTAAATCCAAGATCAAGCAGATCGGAGTTCTGAATTTAAAGCTGTCAAAGATGAACAATGCATGCCAAGTATGTCCAAGGTACAGCGTAATCTTTGATCAACTTTTTCTTTCCTATAATCTGATAATTTATATAACCTTCAGCTATGATTTTTGTGTTATGCAAATCACATGCATGATATCAACTTTCCCAAGTGATTTATAGTAATGTATCCATGTGAAACATTGAGTCCAGCTGTTTTGTTAAATTTGTTTTCATGTGCAATTTATTTATCACAGTCACTTGTGATGGTAACATTTCTTAATGAGATTTACACTTGAAGAGTAAAACAAGCATTGATATTTTGTGATCCATGCATTTTCCTTTATTTTCCTAAATTTCTTCCTGGTGTGAAGAGTTATAAATTCATTCTAGGGGTGAGCCTTTTCGGTTGTTAAAAGGATCTGGATTTTAAATTTGCCTGCTTTTGCACTATGCTGTCAGCTGTACAGGTCCTTCATCAGGAATAAAGGCAGAGAGCCTGAAGCATGGAGAGATAAGCTAGAGTAGGGTGGGGGTGGGGAGAGAGTGGCATAGAGTACAGTAGGTCAGTGGGGAAGGAGATGAAGGTGATAGGTCAGGGAGGAGAGGGTGGAGTGGATAGGTGGAAAAGGAGCTGGGCAGGTCGGACAAGTCCGGACAGGTCAGGGGATCGAGTTTCTGGAGGTTAGAAGCTAGGATGAGGTGGGGGAAGGGGAAATGAGGAAACTGTTAAAATCCACATTGATGCCCTGGGGTTGAAGTGTTCCGAGGCAGAAGATGAGGCGTTCTTCCTCCAGGCATCTGGTGGTGAGGGAGCGGCGGTGAAGGAGGCCCAGCACCTCCATATTCTCGGCAGAGTGGGAGGGG
>NC_057721.1:51301727-51334518 GCF_004010195.1 Chiloscyllium plagiosum
CCACCCTCTCCTCCCTTACCTATCACCTTCATCTCCTCCCCCACTGGCCTGTTGTGCTCTGTGCTGCTCTCTCCCCACCCCCACCCCCACCCTCCTCTAGCTTATCTCTCCATGCTTCAGGCTCTCTGCCTTTATTCCTGATGAAGGACTTTTGCCCGAAACGTCGATTTTGCCTGTCTTCGGATGCTGCCTGAATTGCTGTGCTCTTCCAGCACCACTGATCCAGAATGTCAGCTGTACATAATACTTGTGCAGAGCAATTTGCATAGAACTCTTGTACTAGATAACTTGTTGACTGTTTAATCCTTACCCTACCTTAACATAGTTTTTCTATTGACTTCACTTACAAAGATTGAAGTTGACAATTTTCCTTGGGGAAAGAGATTGAGCAGATTGAAGTTTTCAAAATTGAAAGATGTGTACAGAATAGACAGGGAGAAACATTTTCTCTTCCTAAATGGATGAAAACCAAGCAGTCCTATATCTGAAGTAATTTGTAAAAGGATAAATGTAACATGAGAAACTTTTTTTTTGCATGTAGTTTGTTTCAGGAATGCATTGCCTGAAAGTATGATGGAGGCAGGCTCAATTGAGACACTCAACATTGCATTAAATGATATTTAAAAAGAAATGATGTGCAGGGTTATGGGAAAAGACAGAAGATTGACAGTAAATCAAGAGTCAGTGCAGACATATGTGCTAAATGGCCTCTTTTGCACACGAGAACAATGTAAGACAGGATTAAGGCATTTGACTGTTCAAACTTGTCCGCCATTCAGTAAGATTGTGGCTGATCTGTCTCAGGCCTCAACTCCTCTTTGCCAGCTCTTCACCCCCCAACTTCCCTATAATCAAAATATCTATGTCCCATTGAAATGCTTTATGATCTAGACTCTCTAGACATTCACTAACCTCTGAGGACAAATTCCTTCACATCCCAACTAACACATTAGGAAGTGTTTAGAGGGATATGTGTCGAAATGTGTGGCGCTATATAAGCACAGCAGGTCAGGCAACATCTGAGGAGCAGGAGAATCGACGTTTCAGGTGTAAGCCCTTCATCAGGAAGACGAAGGACTTATGCCAGAAATGTCGATACTCCTGCTCCTCGGATGCTGCTTGACCTGCTGTGCTTTTCCAGCGCCACACATTTTGACTTTGATCTGCAGTTCTTACTTTCTCCTGCCGAATATTGGCAAATGGGACTAGGTGAAATTGGGATGTCTGGTCGGTGTGGACAAGCTGCACTGAAGGGTCTGTTTCTGTGCTATATGACTCTTTCACTCTATTTCCGTTTTAAATCAGTGTTGCCTTGTTCTGTAACTACATTCCTGGATTAAGGTTAACCTCACTAGTGGGAACATCTTGTCAACAGTCACACTAGTTGCAACCTTCCAATCTGAAAATTACCCATTAGTTTCATCTTTTTTGTCACCTGGTCCTCAATCCTTGCTATCACATTATCCCCAATATTGTGAACTCTTGCCATGTGCGAAAGCCATTTATTTTGCCCCTATCGAATGCTTTCTGCAAATCTATAAGTTCCTCTTTATCAAGTCTGCTCACCTCTCAACACTCCAGCAAATTTGTCAAACATGGTTTTCCTTTCAGAAAATCATCTTGACTGTGAGATTTCTTTGAACTTTTCTGAATGTCCTGCTATTCGTTACTTGATAATGGACTTCAGTTTTTCCAATGATAGATGATAGGCGAGCTGGCCAATAGTTTCCTGCTTTCTCTTTCCTTCCTTTCTTAAAAAAAAAGGCTTGACACCAGCTGTTTTTCCAAACTGCTGGAGCTCTCCTGGAATTAGTGAGTTATGGAATATTTCCTAGCAAATGCATCAGTATTTCTGCAGCCTTTTCGTTTAAAAGTCTTGAATGCCAGCCATCATATTCTGGCAACTTGTCAATCTTAGTTTGCCAGTTATTTTGTCCACCATGATAAAGTCTGTTACAAGATGTTTCCTCCCGTTAGGGCTTTACTTATCTGTTATCTCTCAAATGTTTACGGTGCCCTTCATTGTGAAAACGAATGTAGAATCTTGGTTTTAATTATCTGCCATTTCACTGTTCCCTGTTATTAATTCCTTAGTTGAATTCTCCAAGAATCCTACTCACTTGAGCTATTTTCTTCTGTACCCTACCTCACTGCTTTTTATATTTTCTGCCCTTTTACTTTCATAATATATTTTCTCCCTTTTTATTGCATTTTTAGCACTGCAACCACTAACAATTGTGATTCTGTAAAATCTGGTTCCACAAGCAGTATGTTGGATGATGTTTGGGAGATAAACATTGACCAGGATGTTGACAAGAACTTGCCTGCCCTTCAAATAGTATGCAAGATCTTCTATATCTACCTGAGAAAACAAACTGACTCATTTTTAATGTTTCAGCCAAAAGATAGCCTCGCTGACAGCGTTGTATGGAAGGATTCTATACTAAATTACAAGCCTGGAATACATGTTAAAATTAATGTAGGACTTGAGTCTACAATGTTTTGTGTGTGACGAGAACTGGACAACATTCAGATTTGAGCTGATATTGGCAAGTAGCATTCAATCCATGCAAAGGCACCTCCAATAACAGCAAATCTACCTAACTTCCTTGACGTTCAATGGCATTACCATTGCTGAATCCCCATTATCTGGGGAATTACCATTGAGCAGAAACACAGCTAGCTTCACTTTTTATAATATTGTAGGTATCGGTAGCTCAGAGGCTAAGAATCTGGTGAGATTTTTACCAATGGACTCCCCAATGCCTGTCCACCATTTAGAAGCCACAAGTTATGAATGATCCACTTGCCTGCATGAGTGCAGTTCCAACAACACTCAAACTCAACACCATCCGAGGCAAGTAGCCTGCTTCATAGGCACTCCATCAACCAATTTAAACCTGGAGGCTAGTGGAATCAAGGGTTATGGAGATAAGGCAGGAACAGGATACTGATTGAGGATGATCAGCCATGATCATAATGAATGATGGTGCAGGCTCAAAGGGCAGAATGGCCTACTCCTGCACCTATTGTCTATTGTCTAATTCCTTCCACTAATGATGCAAAGTGGCAACTGAGTGCACAATCTGTAAGATTCGCTGCAGTACCTCACAAGGTTCTCTTGATTAGAATCTTCCAAACCACCTAAAAGAAGGGCAGCACATATATAGGATCACCACCACTTGCAAGTTATCTCACAAAACCCTATTTTGTCCTGATTTGGAACTGTCACTGAATATAATTGAGATGGATAAATGAGAAAGTTCAGTGTTCTGAAACCATCTGCAACAGTATTAATTTTTCTCAAATTATGTAACAGCCACTGATAATTGTAGTGCCGTGAAATGCCATAGAAAGTAGTTAGCAGCCAGTGCAGCAGTTCCCACAGCGGCATTATTTTAGCTCATTTATATTGCATTTGGGTCTTCTAAGAGAAATTCATTTACTTTTTATTTGCATTTCCTGTTGATTTCCAGAAAAGCCACCAACAATGCTGGGTACAATTTGTGCTTTTTAATCTACCAAACACTGAAACATAATTTCACATTTATCCAAATCCTCGCCTTTGCTTTCATGTTGTCTTTTAAAATTATTATCAAGCACACAGGTGTCCCTGTGAGGACTGCTTATTATTGAAGCATGCTCAAGTAACTGAGGAAGGAATCATCATGTTAACTATTTTTTACTGGGTAACCTTTGGAGAGCACACATCTTTCCTTTAAGAAAACTTGAATATAACTCCATAAACTTACAATTCAATTCCCCTTTGAGTATTGAATAATTATCCGTTATCCTGGCAGATATTGTTTTCTACATTTATATTTCGAGGGATTTGAATGTCCTTGTACACAAATTATGCAGAATGTTAACATACATCTTGCTGTGATTGTTTTACTGAGACAATATCAGGAATCCTGTAGACCACTTTCATGCTCAGACTGACTAAACATTTTCTGTTATTAGTGTTAGAGCCCTTATTTGTTAAACCTTAAGTAAGACTGTGTTCTAGTGGTAATGTCACTGGACTAGTTGTCCAGAACTCCAGGCTAAGAAGGCATTAGTTCAAGAGCCACCTGCTTCAATGGTATGTATGAATGTCTCTGAACAGGTTGATTTTTAAAAGATATCTGAGGACATCGTTCAAACCCTACCCATGGCAAATGGTGAAATTTGAATTCAGTTAAAATCTGGAATGACAAGCTAATCTAATTGCATCCATTGTCAATTGCCATAAAAACTTATCTAGTTAATTAATGTCCTTAAGGAAGGAAATCTGCTTACCTTATCTGGCCTTTATATGATTTCAGATCCACAGCAGTGTGGTTGACTTTTAACTGCCCTCAGACAGTAGGAGATGGACAATAAATGCTGACTTTGCCAGCAACGCCCAAGTCCCATGAACAACTTTAAAAAAACTGTTCTTTCACTGTGTGTGGGTCAGTATTCTAGAACTCTGTTCCAGACAGAATAATGGGCATACTTGTGCCATGTGGAAGCAGCAATTCAACAGGGTGGCAGAGGTGCATTAACTTCTCCAGAACAGGTAATGACGGACAACAAAAGTTGGCCATGACAGTGACACCTGTAATCCTGTGAAAGAATACAATAAATCATCTGACACTGAAACTATTGCTACCCTTGAGCTGAGGCTGACACCTACTGGTATCCAATATGTGATGCATGTTTGAGAACCATTTTGTACCCTATTGTGGGTAGTCAAGTGAATGGTGAAGAGAAGCTGGCAGATCATGCAAGGAAGCTTCAAAGAAGCTCTGTATGTTCACTTGATTGCTTGTTGGATAAACAAGATTTACTTTCACAATGGAGATTGTACAGTTCCAAATTTTGATTAGGGCTAGCGATGTTAGTTTTATTGAAAACGGCCCAACTTTAGGACATGTGGTTTTGTGTAATTCTTCACGTTAGTAGCTGATCTTGAAAAATTGGCTTGAATCAAAACGATATGTTTTGCAGTTGTCCATCAAAGTTTTAAAATTTTCCTTTAATCATGTTCCTGTGACTGCTTTGTTTATGATTGATATAAAACATTTGAATCTAGTGAGATGTCACCATTTTGCATAATCAAGCGAAATGTAATAAATTATATATTGTACTTCTTTTTAAACTAGTTACAAACCAGTATCTCCATTGGGAATATGAACGTGGGCGATAAATACAAAATAGATGTAGACATGCTGGCTACTGGCCATGATAAACTTGGAAAGCAAGTCTTGGTGAGTGTAACACTCCTGTGCATTTTTTAAAAAGTATTTACATATTTTAAGGGTGGTAATGGACAAACTTGGAATTAATGGTATGTAAACAAAAAAAATTAAAAACATTTCAGATTTGATTATCAATCCACCTTGTTAATGAGTTGGACTTTTTTTTATGAGCTATACTTATCATAGAGTTTGGGTGTTTAATGACTCTTTAATGGCATGACTAAATCTTCAAATTAATGTTTTGCTTTCAGTGATTATATATCTATTAAATCATTTTAACTTATTTCATTAGAATCATCAAAATATGGAATACAAAGGCCATTGCACCTTTCCAGTGCTTTTGTAGCTTCTTTGAAAGCATAATTTATTAGTGCCACAGTCTTCCCTGATCTTATTATTTTAATATTTATTTATTTGCCTTTTAACAACAGATTATTGGCTGTTAATTTTCCTCTCGTTATGCGGAGATTCATGTCTTCCATTCTGTAACATTTTAAATAAAACAAAATCTTGTCCTGTTGGTAATTGCATCTCCAGTTTTTGATATTGTAGTGGATGTAGGTTTATCCAGTTTATGATTTCAAATGCTTTTGGCTTTGAGCCTTTTTCAGATTTGGTCTCGCCTATCTTTTGATCTAATGAGAACAGCTCCAGGTTCCTGAAGTCGCCCATCTATAATTGGAAGTTTTCATGCTGTTCTATTAAATCTTCTTTGCACCATATATGTGACTTTCTTCCCATAGTAAAATAGCTGCAACTACATTCTAACTGACCTTGCCACTAGTTTATGCTCTACTTATAAATTATGGAATTTCATGATTTTCTTTTAAGTTTATCAGCTCCTCATTTTGAAGCAGCAGGGTGTGCGCGTTCATGTGACCATCCCACCTGGAAAGTCTTACTAGGATAACAATGGTTGCATAGCCTGGAAAAGCTAGATCTCTTTAGTGCCATGAGACCTAGGAGGAGCTTTAATGGTGATGTTTAAAGGCATCAGGATTCAGAATGAATAAAAAGGAAACATTGCCTGTCGTTGGAAGGTCAAAAATCAGAAAGCACAGATTTTTGAGATTGACAAAAGAGCCGGATTAGTAAATTATTTAATAATAACTTTCAATAGGGAACTGAGTAAAAATCCAGAGAGAGAAAAAGATTGGAGAGAGAGAGGGTAAAAGACTAGAGTAGGGAAACCTGGCTGCTCTTTGAAAGGGCCAGCACAGACTCAATAGGCCAACTGGCCACATCTGTGTTTTAGGAATTTGTGATGAAAGTGGCCATGCTGATGTCCAAAGAGGGTCAGGTGTTGGAAGAGTAATGCTGTCACTGGACTAATAATTTGGATGCCAGGCTCATGCACTTCCAGCATGGGTATGAATCCTGATGGTAAAATGTGAATTCAACTAACTGTTCTAGAATTGGAAGCTAGTCTAATAGTGACTCTGAAACCATTGACAATTGTCATAAAAATCCATGTGGTTCACTAATGTCCTTTAGGAAAAGAAAATATGCCATCCTTGCCTAATTTGGCCAACATGTTATTCCCAGACTTGTAGACTGGTTGACTCTTAAATATTCTCTGATTTGGCTTAGCAAGCCACTGTTGTATCAAACTGCTAGAGAAAAATCTAAAAAAGTAAATGAACCTGGACAGACCATCTAGTTTTGATAAAAACTACAAAGATGGAACAAAGCCTTTTAGCCGCTGCAATGTTCTCCTTATTAACAAATGATGGCTTGTGCAAAGGTTGAAGTTGTTCCCCACACTAGTCAAACAACAGACTGATGCTATCTGCAAGGTATGAATGACTTCATGATATTGATTGTCACTGATAGCACTCTCACCATCCTTAGTTGTGGCAGTGGTATGTAGTTAGAAAGGAATAGCTCTGAGAAAGCATTATCTCTGGACATGAAGTCTTGTGGTATCAGTTCAAACTTGGGCAAGGAAATCTTTGGCTGTTTATCACCTACAGTGTCATCCTCTTAATTGATGAGTTGGTTGTCCGACCATATTGAACTTGCTTCAAGGATACACCTCTGGTGACAAGGGCACAGAATATATTTGGGGTGGGGGGACACTTCAGTATTAACCAAATATTGGCTCCATAGCACTGTTGCTTAAAAACAAAAGTCTTAAAGGAATCTTCAGCAGGGCTGTCCAATCTGGCAGCTGGTGATGAAGTAACAAAGGGAATAAAAATTGATTGACTTTGACGTCTGAAGGGCTTTTGCCCGAAACGTCGATTTTCCTGCTCCTCGGATGCTGCCTGACCTGCTGTGCTTTTCCAGCACCACTCTCTCAACTCTAATCTCCAGCATCTGCAGTCCACATTTTTGCTTTTGTTGTCTTCAGTCTATCTGCAGCAAATACGTTGACCCATGGCAGTATCAATAGGAGCAATTACCGCAAAGCCTTTGTGAAGATAAATCCCATCTTAGCACCAGACACACCTTAAAATTGTCAGGTGAACCTAGTGAAGTTGTACTACTAGACTACATGCACACCATGCAACATTAGCAGCAAATGATAGGGCTAAGTGATTCCACAGCCAAAAGATCAAATCTAAGCTCTTTAGTTCTGCCGCATGCAATTTTGAATGGTGATGGGGCAATTAAACAACTCACTGCAGGACGAAACTGTATAAATATCCCTATACTTTAATGGTAGTGGAACCTAGCACAACAGTACAAAAGGCAAGAAGCAAAGGGTTATGTTTGACAAATGCATTTGGAAATGGAAAGATGGCTATAATTGTGTTTGGTTGGGCTCAGTTTTGAATCCTTTGCAGTTTGTGGTATATGTTAATGAGTTGACTTAAATGTGAAAGGCGTGATTGGGGGACTTGCAGACAAAACAATTGGCCATGTTGTTTGAAGTGAAGTTTGTGGCTGTTGGCTGAAAGATAATATCAATGAATTGGTTGAGTGTGAGAAAAAGTGCCAAATGTAATTTAACTTGAAAAAGTGTGAAGTTATGCATTTGAGGAGGATGAATAAAACGTGAATCCACTAAATGAAGAGGATATTGAGAGGAGTAGAGGAGGTGAGACCTTGGAGTGCATATCCATAGGCCCCTCCAGATGGCATGATATAGAGATGAAATAGATAAGGTACACAAGATTCTTTCTTTAGGTGAGTTATTAAACACAAGTGGAAGGATGTAATCACTGGAACTAAATAAGATATTGGTTAGGTTGCAGCTGAAAGGTTGTGTACAGTTCTGATCACCGCATTACATTGAAGGACAAGTAGACAGAATATGGAGGCGATTTACAAAAATGTTGCTAAGCCTTGAAAATTGCAGCTATGAAGTAAGATTGGCTTGTGAAAGGCTGATCCAGTTTCTGCTAAATGACTGGACTTACCTAACAAATTGCTCCCCACCCAAACCCCTGACAAACTGGGACTTGACCGAGTTGTACAAAATAATGAGGGACTTGGACACTGTACAAAGGAAAAACAGGTCTCCCCTATCCACTGAGTCCAGTCATCAGGAGGCACAAAGAACAATACAGGATGGGAACAGGCCCTTTATCCCACCAAGCCTGTACTGATTTCAATCCTTATTTACACCTTCTACTTATTGTCCACATGTGGTTTATATCACTCTGTGCCTTCTATTCATGTGTCAATCAAAATATGCCTTAAATATTGTTAACATGCTGCTGCTTCCACCACTTCCACTGGTGGTTTTCCAGGCACCTTCCACCCTCTGTGTGAAAAAATATTTCCCTGCACTTTTCCTCAAAACATTCCCCTCTCACCTTAAATCTGTACCTTCCTGCAGTTGACCTTTCCACCCTGGGAAAAATTGTCTCACCATGCTCCCTGTCCATGCCTCTCATAATTTTGTAGACCTCTGTCAGGTAAATCCTCAGCCTCCATCTTTCCAGTAAAAATAATCTTGAGTTTGTCAAACTTCTCATACCTAAAGATCAGGCAACATCCTGGTAAACCTTCTCTCCACAGCTGTTCCAAAGCATTTACATCCTTCTGGTAGTGTAGCAACCAGAACTGCATGCAGTATTCCAACTGTGGCCTAATTAATGTTTTATACAGCTGTAACATTATTTGCCAACTTTTATATTTGATGCCCTGGTCGATGAAGGCAAACATGCTATATGCCACCTTGTCCATCTTATCCAGCTGTATTGTCACTTTCAGGGACTGGTTCCTGCCATTCTGTCCTTAATTTTCACAGGAACATGCACTATTAACAAGTGGCCTTTAAAATGCATCCACATTTCAAATGTGGATTTACCCTCAAACAGCCATTCCCAATCCACATTCTTCAGTTCTTTCCTAATTCGGTTGTAATTGGCCTTCTCCCAATTTAACACCTTCATCCCTGGTCCACTCTTGTCCTTATCCATAAGTATCCTGAAAAAACATGAAACTATGGTCACTATTCCCAAAATACTGCCCCACTGAAACTTTGATCACCTGATCGGGCTCACTTCCCAATACCAAGGCCAGTATGGCCTCTCCTCCTTTGGATTTACCACACACCTTTCTGGACTTACCTAACAAATTGCTCCCCACCCAAACCCCTGGCAATAATAGAGTCTCAGTCAATATAGGAGGGGACCCACCAGAACAGCCCTGTTATTTTTACATCTTTCCAGAATCTGGCCACCTGTTTCTTCCTCTATCTCCTGCTGGCAGTTGGGAGGTCTGTAGTCCAATCCCAGCATTGTGATTGCATCTTTCCCAATCCTGAGCTCTACCCATAATGCCTCATTGCAACATTCCTCCAGGGTGTCAGTTTTTTGTACAGACACAGATTTAAGGTGACTGGTAAAAGAATTAAGGTGGACATGAAAACATTTTCAACCCGAGGATGATGGGTGCATGGAATTGGCTACCCAGTTTGATGGTTACGATGGGAACTTACTCATTTAGCAGAAACTGGATCAGCATCTGACATGTTGTAATCTGCAAGTCTATGGAGCAGGTGGGGGAATTTGGGATTATAATGGATGACTACTTCATTCAGCTAACACAGATTTGATGAGCTGAATGGCCTCTTTCCATACCATAATCTTTCTATAGTTCTATATCTTGAGCTTAACGCCATCCAGATCAAATCAGCTCATTTGACTGACGCCCCATCTGCAAGATGCACTGTCGTCTTTTAACAACACTGTCCAGTGACCTGTACCATCTAGTGATGCATAGCAGCAGATGCATGGGAACACCATCCCCTGTACGTTCACTTAGGAGCCGCAAACCGTCTTGATTTGGAAATGTATCATTGTTCCTTCATGTTTCTGGGTCAGAATGCTGGCATTCTCTTTGGTGCACACTCAGGCCAGTTACAATTTCCATGTACTACAGCAATTTGAGAAGGTAACTTAAAACCTTTTTGAAAACATTTGGTGATAGAGGTAACTATTGTGGCCAATCTGAGACATCCATATTCTTTGGATTAAAAATAACATCATTCAGAAATATAAACAGATGGAAGCTTTGAAGGGAGAATTGCCACATGATTTTGCATGAGTGATTAATTACAAAATATCTTTAATAATGGGTGTACCATGGAAATACCATTACTGTTCAAGCCACACATTGATCTAACTATTCTTACAGTGCAGGTTATAATATATTGTTCAGTAGTCTAACTTCATGTGATTTGGTGCTTTTACGTAGAAAAGTATATAATGCCACATGGGTTTCCTTCTCTTAACCATTAAATGTCTTTTTGAAGGTGGAATGTGTAGGGAAGACGAAAGACAAGCCATTGATCATGTTTACTCCCACGTCGAGGCTGGAAGTTGGATTGTTGCATGTTTATCATGGTATGAATATATTTTTGCACTTGATTAATGTCTATCTAAAGTTATTAGTTATCTGAGTTTTGTTTTTCTAACTTTTTTCATTGTGTTAAATTCCTACCGAGTAATACTTTTGTAAAAATTGCACAATATTGTATTTGAAAGCAATCTAATTTATTAAAGTCTTGTGGACTGAATATTTTTATCTTAATAATGTGGAAAAGGAAGCCCTGTGTAGAAAATAGCCACATATACCAAAAAATAAATCAAATGAATTGGTACTTGGAGTTTGTACGTTTTGCTCTAGATTTTGGGTATGCCTGGGATATTTTGTGGTTGCAGCAGTATTGGTCATTCTTATAAGTGATTTTAAGCATTTTGCATCAGAGTTTGTTTCTGTTCTTTGCAATAACCAATTTTCCATCTGCAATGGCATGGTTTGAGATTATAATCCTTATCTAAACTGGATATAAGAGGCTATATATACTGAGGAATTTTTTTTTAGAAAGAAGGGAACTCATTTCAGAGGTTCTGATCTGGGCTCCTGCAGAAATGCTGAGGCATTTTTCCTTTCTGGCATTTCTGGGATAGTTCTGTACTATCAGGGAAGAATTTGTGGAATTCTTTACCAGAGGGCTGTGGAGGCTGGTCATTAAGTGTATTCAAAGCTGAGATATTGTAATAGGTAAGAAATTGAGGGTTATGTGGATAAGGCAGTCAAGATGAGTTGTGGGTTATCTAATCAGCCATGATCTCATTGAATAGCAGAGCAGGCTGGATATGCTAAATGGGCTACTTCTGCTCCTAAATCATAAGATAGCAAGCCACACCACCCTTTACACAGCAGTGAGCAACACTATGTTGAAATGTGAAGATCTAGAATCTCGGCCACTTACCATTTGTCAGCAGCTATCAATACATAAACTGTGAGGTTAGGATTGCAGAACAGTAGGGTGCCAAGTAGGTAGAGGGTTCTGGAGGAGGTATACTTTGGGGTGTTCAAGGAAGAAATTGGGTGAGTTAAGTAGTTATTCGTAAATTTGACCATGTATTCAGTGGTCTACGAGTAATTGTTTATTTAATTTTACCATAAGTCAATTAATTCCTTGATTTAAATGAATACTTTTGGAGAGTGCAAAGTGTAGCGTATTGCCCAGTGGAACCTTTAATTTCTATAGTGATTCCATCTGAGTGTATGATGGGGGTTCTGCAGGTACCTCACGCACAACTCAAATCCAAACTGCGATAATGACGACTGACTTGGAAAATACAGACTGTTTCATGTGTGTATTTTCTCCAAGCATTTTGAAAAAAGACATTTGCTGAAATGAGACTGAATAGGAATCATTTAGCAGTTTTATTTCATAGATAGCAGGTGACCATACTGAACAATAATTGAGGCAGATTAGTCTTGCCAAACTAGAATTGAGATTAATGTTAACCATATGGTACAGCATGGCAAAACCTGAATGACCTGAGCGTTTTCTTTTATTAATTCTGATCCCAAGAAGCAAAAAACATTAATGACATTACATCATTAACGTAATTGGAGTGATAAGATAACATCTATATCTGAAAGTGTCTACTCTTTTCCCATGCTTTTGCATTATTCTGCAGAGTTGGGTTTTCTGGCTACAAATTAGTTCTCTGGCTACAAAAAAAACAGCTCTAATCTGCAAGTATGTACTTATCTTCTATTTTCCGAGTCCATGTCTAAGCGACTGAAAGCATTTCTGGCCATTTTACAACACTTTGAAATCATTGGTAAAATTTAAGTACAGTTCCATTTGTAACTTATCAGGTATCTTTGAAATTTGTTTTTATCTGTAGCAGCTAATTATATACTGGCTTCTTAGGAGGTAAAATGTTATGCATGATTGATTTCCATGTAATTTGTTTGTCTCTTAGATTGCAGTGATGATTTTCAGACATCAATTTCTGGAGATTTAAATAATTCGTCAAGATCCAAGCATGATGATCAAGATGATTCACATTTCATTTCTTCTGTGTCTAATGACTGTTTGTCAGCAAGATCACTTTGTGAACTTGGTAGCAAGGAAGTTGCATATCCACTGAGACTTGAGGAAAACAGAAGCAATGTCTTAGATTTGGAAGAAACTGTATCCACTTGTATCAACCAAGATTCCAGGGAAAGCCACGATGATTCATCTGGTTTAAGTGATACAACCCTTATTGATATCTACCCAAGTATGCTAGCTTCGATGAGTAACTTACTCAACCGTAGTTACAAGACACAGACTGCCTCCAGATTGATAAAGCACTATCGACGTCTCCAGTTAAATGTATGTAAATCAAAATTAAATACAACTCAAGATGGAATAAGAATGAAGGGCAAAATGGATGTCCAAATATCAAATGTGGAGAGTTATCCCATTATTGAATTGGAAGCATGTAATGGAACCAACCAAGTGAATAGAAACGTTTGTTCTCTGAAGAAATTCAAAACCACAGAATGTAATTTTGATTCATGTATTTCTGTGATTGATGCTGAAGGTTCTGAGACTGTGCAACAAACAAATTCCAAATCATCTGAAACTAAAGATTCCAACTTTAGCCATTTCTGTCATGATGCAATTAACTCTCGATCCCTACCAACAAGTCCTTGCAACCCAATAAGTCCTGTACTAGTTACAAATTGTTGCAATGTGAGCAAAACGTCAAGTCTAAAAATAACTTCTAATGAATCTTGTTTGCCTCAACTGGATACCATGATTAATTCTAGTTTCAAATGTTTGAGCCCAAAACCTAATCTGTCAAAGGCACAGTCACCATACTCAAGAAACATTTTTAATCATCTCCCTGAGGCACAACTATCGCCATCAAACAACAGTATGGCAACAAAAAGAAATTCTATTGTAAATTCCAAATCACCATTTAGAATGCTTTTGCATTCAAGTATTATTTCCTGTACTGCTCAAAAAATTAAAAGGAGACATTCGTTTTCCTCCACATGTTCTGTTCCAGGCATGTTCCATTCAATTCAGAGCCCGCTTAAAACTCCAGCAAGAGAGATGGATGCATTTGAATCGGTGTATCAAAGCTTGGCCCATAATTCATTCTCCTTTCCAACTGCTGTGAAACTTCCCAATGTATTGAATGCTTCTCCTGTCCCTGGTAGAACTGTTACATCAGTAACATCTGTTACCAATTCATCTTTCCAACTATCAAGAAAACGTGCTGCCTGTACAGACCAGATAATGGAAACTTCCCGATTACCATTAAAGAGATTCTGCTCTTTGCCAGAGTCCTCTAGTTCAAGACAGGATAATCCAGAAATGTTAACGCTGAATACTATATTGCAAGGACAGAATTACCACTGTACAAAAATAAATGGCTTTTATTCACCAGGAAGCCAGCAGCAAAGAGGGGTAAGGTCCAAATTGAGTTATTTTTTAATTAAATATTCTGAGTGAACGTTGGCACAATTTTAATGAAAATATAACCATGGATATTTGAAATATCAATACTGGAGCATCAACAAAGCACTAGCAATGTGGTTATGGATTTTTGTCATTTCAAATCTGCGTTTTTGCTTTATTTATTCATGGGATGTACGCATCACTTGCTAAGCCAGCATTTATTGCCTATCTCTAATTGCTCAGGACAGTTAACTGTTAACCGCATTATTGTGATTCTAGAGTTGCATATGTCCCAGACCAGGTAAGCAAGGCAGGTTTCCTTCCTTTAAGAATACTGAACCAGATTTTTTTTTTAATGACAACATGATTGAGGTTATGTGGTGGCCGTTGGCTGGCTTTTGAATTCAAGATTTCTACCAAATTCAAATTTCACCATCTGCCATGTGAGATCTGAACCAATTAGTTCTAGAATACCAACCTGTGGTTATGAATTATTAATCCAGTGCCTCCCTAGAGTTTTTCACCTGTATATCACTCAGCTGCAGCAATGGATAAGAGTTCAGGCCAAAATGAATCAAGATCACTGCTTCACAAAGTTCATTGGTTTACTTTTAGTCTTTCTTTCGTTCCTGTAATGTACTGTTACCAAAATACTAAATAGGCTTAATACAACTAGTAATTGTCAGGGGATCTTCAGATTAGCAAATCCAAAATGAGAATTATTTCCATCAACTATTAGTAGATTAATTTTAATCCCATTATTTAACGTTTTGTTCAGACTATTGCATTTAAATACCTTAAATTTATACTTAATTTTGATATGTGGTTATGAAGAAGGTTTCACTTCTAGTTTGTTTCAGGACCCTTTTGCTGACTCTTGTATAAATTGAAGGTATTTTGTTTGAAGGAAATGGCATGTCAAGTTTAAGTTGTGTTCACTGTATTTTTGCACTATCCTATTAAGTTTATTTAGAATGCAATAGTCTGAACAAAACGTTAAATAATGGGAAGTAGTTTATTTGTAATGTTTTTATGCTGGAAATTATTCACAAAATTAGCACAAATGGCTGCAGAATGAATAGCCTTTCCTTTCATTCTTAAAGATCCTGTGCTTCAGTTGTGCAGGGAAATTTATTGTCATTTGTTTCCTCTTTTGAACATTTTAACTGCACATGGCTATGGAAATTCACTGATCATAGATTAATCAAGGACAGTAATTAATGCTGTCTAATTACGGCCAGCTAACAATCTTCGCCTGAATTTGGAGCAGTTGAATTGATTAAATTAATGGATTCTGTATTTTGACTTTTAAAATGGTAGTTATTTTCAAGCAGAAATTTAAATTCTGAATATCTTTGTTTCCATTGTGCTATACATATTACATGTGTGCAAATCTCTTGGAAAGATAAATGAAATTGCAAGGATTTGGGGAATTTGCAGGGCGTGCTGTTAACTGGGTTGCTCTTCAAATGAACCAGTGCAGAATTGATTGGCCAAATGGTCAACTTCTATGGATTTAAAGTTACCATCTATCAAGATGCTTATAACATTGAGATATCTGTAATGCAGTTCATATTTTTACATCAAGTCTGTTTCTAATTTTTCACTTTTTCCAGAACTTGACTGTGAGCTCACCTATTAAATGGGAAGATATCTGTAGAAAATACTCCAGTCATGGTATGTATACAAATATTTTGCTCCGCTCTTAGTTACAGTTCATTTTATGCAATTGCGTTATAACTGAAACAACTTGAGCATTTTAAGTATATGGGTGTTTAAACACAGGTAGGCATCGAATGTTTTGTAAGCTGTGAATTGAAAAAGTACCTAATTTCTAAAGTAACAACAAAAATTTAAGCTATAACAGCATCCCTCTTACCACTTCAGCTATGAAGCAACTGCCCCAAAGTGGCTTTCAGTATGCAGGACTATTAGATTGAGAGATTTGGCCCTTCAGCCCATTGAGTTTGCATCAACCTATCTTCACTAATCTAAACTAAGTTGGCAGGGGGTCAGGGGTTTCAGAATATAATTGGGATCCAGAGAGAATGTTTTGCAGGGAAAGATTAATAACTAAAATTAGAGGAGATAGCGAGTGAGTCAGGAAATTATAGACATTGCAGGCTAGTTAAGGCAAAGGGAATTTGGCAAGGTTGGATGATATTGATTTTAATGTTAGGAGTCTGACGAACAAGGCAGATGTGTTGAGGACACAAATTAACATATGGGGAAATTATGTCATTGTTGTCACTGAGACGAGGTTGAGAGGGGCAGGATTGGCTGCTCAACATTCCAGGAAATGGGATCTGCAGATGAGACCGGAAATAAAAGATTGCCACTGTAGAAAGATAAGTAGCTTTTATTCACCAGGAAGCCAGCAGCAAAGAGGAGTGAGATCCGAATTGAATTTTTTTTTAAACTAAGAATTCCGAGTGAACGTTGGCAAGATTTCAATAAAAAATGACCATGGATAGTTGCAGTTCTGATCAGGGAATCTACTGCAGGAGGAATAACATCTTGATTTCTCAAATGAAGCCACATGGGTATAATTTAAAAACCAAAAGGGAACAATCTCATTTCTGGGTGTGTATTAAAGGCCCCCTAAAGGAAATGGAAGAGCAGATAAATTTCAGGGAAGTGTAAAAATAATAGGATAAAGATAATAGGAGTTTTGAGCTTGTCCAGTATGAACTGAGGTAGTCAAGGTGTGAAAGGTTTGTACATGATGAATCGCTTTTTAAGATAGTGCATAGAAAGCTTCATAAGAACAGGGGTGGTCCTAGACTTAATTTTCGGTAACAGAGCTGGGCAGGTGATTAAAATATCAGTGGGGAAGCATTTTACAGATAGTGATCATAACTCTGTTAGATTCAAGATCCTTATTGAAAAGGATAAGATGGGTCTGAAATCAAAGTTCTCAACTGAGGAAATGTTGATTTTTAGTAAAATCATATGATTTGGCTAGGATGGACTGCAGACAGATTCTTTCCGCTTAATCTGTCTCCGAACAATGGGGTGCATTCAGAAAGGAAGTATGGAGAGTTCAGGGTCAAAACCCTGGATATTGACTGACATGCAAGAAAAAGGGAAGCTTGTTGCAGATATGGAGGACTGCAAGCAGCAGATGCCTTAAAGGAGTGTAGAATGTGCAAGAAGGAATTTTATAAGGTTTTAAGAGGGCTGAAAGGGAACATGAAAGGATGTGGACAGGAAAAATAAAGGAAAATCTTAAGATGCTCTGTACAAAATATGGCCCATAAAGGAACACAGTGGTAATTTGTGCGTGGAGCTGGAGGTTGTAAATGAATACTTTGTGTCAGTGTTCAGTTGGGAGAGAGACGATATGAGTATAGACGTCAGGGTGAAGATCTATCCTATAATCAAAGAAATTAGCAAAAGCTCTGAGTGGTCTGGCAGGCTTAAGAGTAGCACTTCAACTGGCCCTGGAGATTTATCTCAGTTTGTTGGGTGATGCAAGGGAGGAAGTAGAAGGGGTTTTTACAGAAATTTTCAATTCCTTTCTGGCCACAAGAGGTGTTGGAGGACTGGAGCACAACCAATGTGGTACTTTATTCAAGAAGGAAGCAAGGAAAAACCCGTCACTCTCACCTCCGTGGTGGGAAAACTTTTAGAGCAATTCTGAGGAACAGAATTAATCTACATTTGGAGAAGTTGGGAATAGTCAGGAATAGTCAGCATTATTTTGTTAAGGTATGTTCATGTGTGACCAGCTTGACTGAATTTTCTTAAGTGACCCGGTGTAAGGATGAGGGCAATGCTTTTGACATAGTCTACTTGGACTCGCAGAACTTTTAAGATCTCATATGGGAGACTGATATCTAAGGTACGAGCCCATGGGATCCAAGGAAATTTGCTAAATTGGATCCATAATTGGCTGAATGGTAGGAAGCAGATGGTGATGGATGGGGGGAAGGGGGGGTGAGGTGCACTCTTCCAATTGTAAGATGCAACAAATATCTCCCTATTGGCTAGCTGTTTTTATTGTAAAAATTGTTTAAGCTTCTAGTCAACTCAAGCTTGGGATTGGATAGTCTGCAGTTCTTCTAGTGAATCTTGCGAGTTCCTGCTCTTGAATCATATAAATCACAGAATTCCTATAGTGTAGAAACAAGCCCTTCGGTAGAAACAAGTCCACACCGATAGTCCGAAGAGTAACCCACCCATTTTCCTACCCTATTACTCTACATTTTCCCTAACTAATACAGCTAACCTACACACTCCTGAATGCTATGGGCTATTTAGTATAGCCAATTCACCTAATATACACATCTTTGGACTATGGGAGAAAACTGGAGCACCTGGAGGAAACCCACACAGACATGGGGAGAATGTACAAACTCCATGCAGACAGTCACATGTCCAGAGGCTGGAATAGACTTCTAATCTATTTTTAGGACAAAGTTTAGGGTGGTGACATAGTGACAGTGTCACTGGACTAGTTATCCAGACAGGAAAATCCAAACTTGGGGCCGGAGCCCTTCTTCATTTTCCTGTTCGATTTTCCTCTCCTCGAATGCTGCCTGACCTGCTGTGTTTTTCCAGCAACACACTCTCAACTCTGATCTCCAGCATCTGCCGACCTCACTGTCTCCTAGTTATCCAGACACCCAGACATAATGCCTAGAGATGTGGATTCAAATGTCACCAAAGTGACTGGTAGAATTTGAATTCCATCAGAAGTATGGAATTGAAACCAACTTGGTGCAGATCACAACAACTGTTGTCAATATAAAAAAATTATTAATATCCTTTTTGGAAAGGGAATCTTAGTATACAGCAAACTTTTTATGAACCAGCATCCATAGGATTAGGAGTGTGTGGTTGGTCAAATGTTCCGATTGATCAAGCAGTCCACATAATCAGTGTAAAAATACACATTAAGTAATAGAAACACAGTAGAGGGTTATGCTAGTTATATACTGTTGTTTTTTGAGATTTATGTTGTAAACAATACTGTAACCTTGCTTTAATTAAAACTTAGCAGCAGATAGCTTTCTCATTTGCACCCTCAACTGACTACTCTGACTTTGCATTGATTGCGATGATAGTGTAAACTTCTGGTATTTGAGGTATATAATTTTTGTCAGTTTATTAAGTGTGATGGTTTGTAAAGTGCTCATTAAAACAAAGTTTGCTGTACTTCGTAATAATAGTGCTCAATTATTGCATTAGGAAGCTCAGGGGTGTTTGTCCACAGATCCCTGAGGGTGCCAGGGCAGGTTAGTAGGATAGTTTTAAAAGGCATGGGGGACACTTGGTTTTGAGTGGTGATGTAGATGATAAGAAAAGGGGAGGTGATGTTGGACTGTGGAGAGCTTAGCTTAGGCCACAGCTAGAATACTGTGTGTAGTTCTGGTCAACGCACAATAAGAAAGATGTGATTGTGTTGCTGGTAATACAAAGGAGATTCCCCAGGATAGTCCCTGGGGTGAAGCATTGCAGATATGAAGAGAGGCTGAATATGCTGGGATTGTTTTCTTTGGCACAGAAAGTTGAGGAGGGTCCTGATTTGAGTGTATAAAATTGAGGGGCATGGACAGTTTAATTGAAAGCAGCTGTACAGCTTATCCGAAGGGTCACTGACAGGGGTCATTAATTTTAAAATGAAGGGCAGGATATTTAGAGGGAATTTGAGGAAAAGCTTTTTACACCCAGAGAACGATGGTGGTCTGAAATGTATTTCCTTGGAGGTTAGTTGAGATGGGAAACCTCACAACCTTTAAAAATTACTTGGATGAGCACTTGAAACGTTATACTAGTCAAGGCAATGGGACAAGTGTAGGTAAGAGTGTATTGTTGGTAATGGACTGAAGGGCCTCTTTACTGTACGATTCTATGATCTATCATCAATATCCAGTGTTGCCTACATGTGAATTCTGGTAACCGCATTGCTCTGAGTCCGTAAAAGCCATATTTTTCTAAAGATAATGGCTATCTTGAAAAGTCTGTCCTCCACTATTCAATATCTGAAACTCTGGTGAAATCAGTCTTGCAGGCTATATTTCGTTTGTCTACAGATTTTTCAAATGGAAAGTGGATAGTATTAAATTTACTTTGCTTATTTTTAGGTACTGTTTTGCCTATTGTAAATAGTTCGGGAAATACCGTGAGTTTATGTTTATCACCTAGACTTCGGAACAGGTATGCAGTGAAGTATTCATCTTATGGTACAAGTTATTCATTATCTATATTATGAGTGAGGTTGTATGTTTGCTCGACGAACTGGTAAATCTGTTCCCAGATGTTTGGTCATCCTGCTAGGTTACATCATCAGTGAGCCGCTGTTTAAGCGCTGGTGTTCTGTCCCGCTTTCTATTTGTGTGTCTTGGTCTGTTGTGGGTAATATCACTTCTGGTTCTTTTTCTGAGACATTGGTAAATGGGTTCCCAATCAATATGTTTGTTGATGGAGTTCCAGTTTGAATGCCAGGCCTCTCATTATTTCCATGCATGTCTTTGTTTGGCCTGTCCTAGAATGGATATATTGTCCCAGTCGAACTGGTGTCCCTCTTCGTCTCTGTGTAAGGATACGAGTGATAATTGGTCATGTCTTTCGATGGCAAGTTGGGACTCGTGTATCCTGGTGGCTAGTTTCCTGTCCATCTGTCCACTGTAATGTTTGTTGCAGTCCTTGCATGGTAGTTTGTATAAGATGCTCATTCTGCTGGTTGTTGGTGCAAGGTCCTTTAAAATCATCAATAGCTGTTTCAGTGTGTTGGTAGGTTTGTGGGCTACCATGCTGCCAAGGAGCCAGAGTAGTCTGGTTGTCATCTCTGAGATGTCTTTATTGTATGATAGTGTGGCTAGTGTCTCTGGGCATGTTGTGTCTTGATTAAGTTTGTTGTTTAAGAATCGGCAGACGTTGCTAATCGGGTATCTGTTTTTCTTAAATACATTGTATATGTGCTAATCGGGTACCCAGTTTGCCAATTCTTAAACAAGAAAACACAACACGCCAAGAGGGTCTAGCTTCACTACCATACATTTAAAAAAAAATCTCAGAGGTAACAACCAGACTACTCTGGCTCCTTGGGAGCATGGTAACCCACAAACCGACCAACACATTAAAACAGCTCTTGGTGAATCTAAAGGACTCTATACCAACAACCAGCAGAACAAACGTCATATACAAAATACCCTGTAAGGACCACAGCAGGCATTACATTGGACAGATGGGCAGGAAACTAGCCACTAGGATACACGAGCATCAACTAGCCACCAAAAGACGCGACCAGCTATCACTAGTATCCTCCTTACATGCAGACAAAGAGGGACACCAGTTCGACTGGGACAATACATCCATCCTAGGACCAGGCTAAACAAAGACACGTACGGGAATTCCTAGTGGTCTGGCATTCAGACCAGACCTCCATCGACAAACACATCAATTTGGACCCCGTTTACCAATCTTTCAGAAAAAGAACCGGAAGTGATATCGCCTACCACAACAGACCGATACACACAAATATAAAGCAGGACAGAACACCACTGCTTCAATGACTAGCTTGATGTTGAAATGTCTGAAAACAAATCTATCAGCTTAGCAAGCAAATGTACAGCCTGAACCTCAACCTGAGTTACAAATCTTCTCAAAAATTGTATACACTGCGACTGGCCTGATACCTAGATTTATGTAGTCTGAGCAAATTATGTAAGCCATGGCACTTTTAGAATAGAAATGATCAAACTCTTGTAATCTTATGCTTTAATGTGAAACTCTGCTGTATCATTTGATGTCAGTTTTGTTACAATATTGTTATGAAAACTTCATTTCTCCACCAGATGTGAAGTTTCTTAGCAATGCATATCTGACCTGTTTTTCATACAGACCCTGCACAAGATAATGACAGTTAGTGTGTGGCGCTTCTGAGGAATATACACATGCATGTGGAGATGAAGAATGAGCATTGTGGTTTAACCGTACCACAAACAATGTTAGAAGTTAAATTGTTTTCAGTTCCTTGCCATTTACCGTATATACTCATGCGTAGGTAGAGTTTTGAAGACCATTTTAAAGCTGAAATTAGGGGGTCAACTTAAACACAAGATATTCCTCCCACAGTCCAAAAATGTGCAAGTCAGGTGAATTGGCCATGCTAAATTGCCTGTAGTGTTAGGTGAAGGGGTAAATGTAGGGGTATGGGTGGGTAGGGGTATGGGTGGGTTGCACTTCGGCGGGTCAGTGTGGACTTGTTGGGCCGAAGGGCCTGTTTCCACACTATAAGTAAGCTAAAAATATTGTTTTCAAGGGGATGTAATTCATTGCTTGGCATGTCAAAAAATGGACAAACAAGAGCTAGAGCTCTATATAGAATAATAAACAACAAAAGGAAAATGAATTATGGCCACTATTAAATATTTATCTACAAAATAACTCTCTCCATTCTGCCTGCTATGATAGAATGATACTGTCATACCATATTCTAGTTACCAGCACCGTAAAGTGCATGTAGGTGTACACATATGTACAAAAGTTAATAGGCATACCAGCAGGTTGTCAGGCCATCTACCAGGAATATTTATACAACACACAATTTATGAAATGAAAGCAGGAGCAGTAAATACAAAATAAAATAGTTTGATAGTATTTTGTATTAAAAAAGACTGCTATATGATAAACACTTCATCAAAAAACTGATATTCACAGTAAAAAAAAAAACGCTTCTCACCATATATCACAAATATTATGGGATAGCTGCTTAAAACAAAAGTTACCGGTACATGCAGAAGTCCATTAGAATCCTTTAAATTCACTGTCCTCCTCCCCGTCATCTGGGTCAAGTATATCATTGTATGGATCATCTTCATCTGTACTCTCAAGGGGATCATCAACTGATTTGTTATCACTTCCATCTGACCATAAATAGTTATCCTCCATACCATCAAAAGCATTAGAAATTCCATATTTGTTTGAAGGCTTTCACAGTAAGTTCAGTTTTCATCTTCCAGGACTCAACAATCCACTGTCATACAGTTGCAAGTAATGGGGCACACATGTTAGCACCCTTTGTGAAGCTTTTTTCCCCTTCTTGCATCCAAGTGTCCCTTTTCTTCCATATTAAGTCCTTAAAAGATTTATTGATGCTAACATCCAGTGACTGCATAATGTTCGTAAGGTCTCCAGGAATCATTGCACTGTCAGTTAAGCTCAAAGTTCACTGATAACACTTTTCATTCTGTGTTCTGAACAGGTCCCAAACCAGTAAGCTTTTTTCCTTTCTAAGTCCACCTGGTTGCATATCCAGACCTTCCTAATCCAAGTCTTACAGCCATCTTCAAGCATCCACCGTTTTTCAAGGATTAGGCCAACAATGCCTTTTGGAAATTTCTGTTTGGGCAGAACTTTGTTCCATCTGCCATACAACCAATTACCACAGTGAATCGACTCCTTTCATGGCCAGTAGTCTTAACTAAAACTGTTTTTGCTCCAGTCATGTCCACAGTTCTGTTCCCTGGCATATCAAAGTTCATAGGGGTTTCGTCCATATTACCGATGCATTGATTACAAAGCAGTGGAACTCTATTAACTTGTCATTAAGTTCTGCTGGTAAGCATTGGACAATCTTGGTTTTCTGTCTAAGCGTTAAATCATACCTTTTCATAATCCTACTATACCATCCAGTACTGGCTTTGAAATCACTGAATCCATCTTTTTTTTTTTTTGCTTCGTTTTTCGTGCGTATTCTGACACTTAGTGACTCACCAATGCTTCCATTCTGACGACACTGAATTACCCAGTCAGCAATCTTCTAGTCGTGGCCACTTGTTCAGCTTTCCTGGGTTGGCATACTTCTTTTTTGGCATAGCCTTTAACTGTGTCGCTTTTAACCTCGGAAAAACTTTACAGAAACACAGAATTCCCTTGCAGCTACGCTATAACTTTTATACTGTGCTGTATACTTGTTTCTTCGTGATGCCATTTTGTCAGAAAAATTTGGGGGAGTTTTACTATAAGTTCAGAGCACAACTGTACGTGACACCTAATTCTAGAAACTGAGGCAACAGTGGGAAGACAAGGTTGAGGGCTGCCATGAACTACCATAGATATTTACATGACAGGTCAAATATATGTAAAATATTATATAAATATATACATATGGTTATCAACATTCAATGTAATGATTTGAAAATCGCATTGCGCAAATATATTCAGGTGTGTAATATGATGATGCAGGTGCAGGTATTGAATCAAAAATGTGTATTTGAATCGAATGTGCAAATCATACCCTTTCAACCTGCATATATGGTCAGGAAGAGCTAGGATCAACTTAAACATAAGGTATATGAAAAATACCAGATGTTTTGACCAAAAGCAAAGGGTCAACTTATACATGAGGTTGACCTATACTCAAGTATATATAGTATTCGATTGAATTATTGTGTAATGGGGAGCAACAGGCTAATCTGCAGTGCATGCAATTAATTTTACTATCTGCTATTAATTTGCAGAGAATATTTGATTTGTGCTCATTTTTGATATAATCGTGAACTGAAGAGTGATCAAACTGTAAATTGTCCAATAATTTGAATAAATTTATTTGTAACATTGAGTGAATTGTTTAGAAATGTAAGAGTAGAAGAAACAAAAAATAATAGCTAGTGTTGTATTAAATGATGGGAAATAACTTCATTTATATTTCCTCCTAACAGAGTTTCTAGAAAACTGGTCTATAACAAACTGAACACGCCGGTCTGACTAAAGCTGTGAAGTGTGTCACAAGCAAGTTTTTGGTTGTTTCTAAGAATTAATCCTTGTTATTGTCATGCCTATATAGCAAAATCTGAATGAGAAGTTAATTATCTATTATCTGTTCAATGTTTTACATTTGTATTTTGTTAAAATTTTAGTTCTTATATTTCACAATTGTGAATATTACAGCTAAAACAGTTTCCCACTTTCCTGTATTTTGAACGTATTTGCTAGCTTTTATATATTCAATTTTATAGAATTGTTGTTTATATATTGTAGATTGCCAGCATTATTAAGGACCATATGAATCATTTGGTATCACTTGTAGAAGAGTCAATGCATGGTGTTTTTAACTTAATGGACAATAACTGTAATATCAGGGCCAAACTGATTCTGATGCAAAACCAGCAAAATGCTCCTCCAGGAAGTCTTGATTCCCTTTGCCCCATAATCGAGAAGCATTCACAACAAATGTAGAGTCAAAGAAATTTCTCTCACTGTGTATTAGTGTTTGTGTGAAATTTTCTTTGGTATCTTTTGATCTTGCCTGTAAAATGGCTTGTAAGATGAGTTGTGTTTCTTTGTAACTTTGAATTGTTACTGAATTGTACCTGCATCAAGAGAAAATGGTGAAGGTATATTTATTTATAGTCTTAGCATTGGTCATGATCAGTAATATGTTTTATATTTCAATTTGTGCTTAATTTATCTCCTGAGAAATAAATTTGGAATAAATGAGAATCCACAATTGTTTCAATTATGACTTCACTCCACAAAGACACAAGGCCCAATACAGCAAAGGCTGTGGATAATCTATGTCCTGACAATATTTGTTTGTTCATGAGATGTGGACATTGCTGGCTATTGCCTATCCGAAATAATCACCACACTATTGGTGTCTGGAATAACGTGTAGGCCAGATCAGGTAAGGATAGCAGGTTTCCTTCTATTTGGACATTAGTGAAACAGGTGTATTTTTACACCAGATGTTTATTGAATTCAAATTTCACCATTTATCTTAGTGGGATTTGCACCCATGTTCCCACAGCAATTGCCTGGAGTTCTGGATTACTAGTCCAGTGACTTTGCCATTGCATATTGGCTATATATCTGAAGGTTAGTGCTACAAGTCGAGCCATGCCCCAGCAAGCTATTTCAGTGCAACACTGACATCCACATGACTGATCCTTGAAAGTGGAGTCCCAGGTAGATGGGATAGTGAAGAAGGCGTTTGGTATGCTTTCCTTTATTAGTCAGAGTATTGAGTACAGGAGTTGGGAGGTCATATTGCGGCTGTACAGGATATTGGCTAGGCCACTTGGAATATTGCGTGCAATTCTGATCTTCCTATCGGAAAGATGTGAAACTTGAAAGGGTTCAGAAAAGGTTCACAAGGATGTTTCCAGGGTTGGAGGATTTAAGCTATAGAGAGAGGCTGAACAGGCTGGGGCTGTTTTCCCTGGAGCATTGGAGGCTGAGGGGTGACCTTACAGAGGTTTACAAAATTATGAGGGGAATGGATAGGATAAATAGACAAAGTCTTTTCCCTGGGGTCAGGGAATCCAAAACTAGAGGGCATTGGTTTAGGGTGAGAGGGGAAAGATATAAAAGAGACCCATGGGGCAACTTTTTCACACAGTGGGTGGTGCGTGAATGGAATGAGCTGCCAGAGAAAGTGGTGGAGGCTGGTATAATTGCAACATTTAAAAGGCATTTGGATGGGTATATGAATAGAAAGGGTTTAGAGGGATATGGGCCAGATGCTAGCAGGTGGGACTCGATTGGGTTGGAATCTCTGGTCGGTATGGATGAGTTGGACCGAAGGATCTGTTTCCATGCTGTACATCTCTATGACTCTGTCTTGTTGACAATAAATCTAGTCTAGCCAATTACTATTCCATCAGCCTGTACACTATGCAGAGGAACCTCGATTATCCAAAGGATACGGGAGGGCAGTATGTTGTTTGATTAATCGAATGCCGGATAACATAGTTTAGCCGAGCATTGAGACCTTGCGATCTTGCATGATAATCCCATATTCAGATAATCGAATGCTGGATAGTCAAGTTTCTTCTGTAATCAGCAAAGTGCTGCTGGCAGGGCTATCAAATAACATTTGGTCACCAATAATCTGCTTACTGATACTTTGAGTTCAGTAAGGGCCATCAAATCTAGACCTTGTAGCATTGGCTCAAATGTGAGCAAGAATTGTAGTCCGTCAGTAAAATGTGAGTGACTGTCCTTGGTGGCAAGGTAGAATCTGACATGTTATATTAAAAAGCTATACCAAAATTAATATTGATGAGAATCCAGGACTAAACTCTCCACTAATTTGGACTAATATTTGACTAAGAGGGATGGCTGTGCTTGAAAGTCAAACAAGTTGTCATATTGTTAGTTCGGGCTACAGCTGGGTACTATGCAATTCTTGTTGCTACACTATAGGAAGAATTTGTTTGCATGAGAGAGGGTGCAGAAGAGTTTCACCAGGATGTTGCCTGGGTTGGAGCAGTTCAGCTATAAAGAGGTTAATGGTGTTTTCCTCAGAGCAGAGAAGGCTGAAGGGTATCTGAGGTATACAAAGGTCTGAAGGGCATTCACTGTAGACCGGGACAAACAGTTCCCCTTAGGTGGTCTAATTGAAACTTTCAGAATACTGAATGGTCTTGACAGAGTGGAAGTTCAGAAAATGTTCCCATTGGCAGGAGAGACTAGGACCCAAGAGCATAGACTTAGACAAAAGGGAAGACCTTTTAGAATGCAGATAAGGAGAAACCTCTTCAGCAAGCGAGTGGTAGATCTTTGGAATTCATTGCCACAGAAGGCTGCGGAGGCCAGCCATTGAGTATATTTAAGACTGAGATATATAGGTTCTTGAGTATCCAGGGTTACAGGGAAAAAGCAGGTGAATGGGATTGAGAAACTTAGATGAGCACTTGAAATGGCAGCCCTACAAAGCTGTGGCCTAAGTATTGAAAAATGGGATTAGAATAGAATATGACTAAAACTCATACCATGGAGCTGATGGGATCTTTTCCATTGCTGTCGAATCACACTGACTCTATCTCAGGATTTCATTGGAGGTCTGCCTCCTGTCAGTGTTCTAGAGCTGACCATCTTTGGCTGTTTCATCAATTCACTTATGATCTTAGTAGTAAAATTTAATTGTTTGTTTGAATAGTGTTCAATGCTGTTAAATTATCATCCTGTACAAATCCTCATACTGAATGTCTGCCTGCATGCAGTAAGACCAGGATAACTTTGAGGATTGAGCTGGAAAGTGACAAGTGACCCTGTATCAAGTGACATGTGCCAGTTATTGACCAAGGAGTTTGTTGATAGAGTTCAACCGGAACTCTAAACAGCATAAAGGTAAATAAATCACCAGGACTTGACCGTGTATTCTAGGATGTTGTGTGAAGGTAAGAAAGTAATTGTGGGTGCCCGAGCAAAGATATTTTTATCACCTGCAGCCACATGGGAGGTGCTGGTAAATTTAGGTGGCTAATGTTGTGCCTTTAAGGAAGATTGCAAAGAAAAACAAGAAACTTATAGGTCAGTAGTAGGTAAGGTGTTGGAGCAGATTCTGAGGGACACGATTTATCGGAGAGGCAAAGACTGATTAGGGATAGTTAGCATGGCTTTGTGCATGGGGAATCATGTCTCATTAATTTAAGTTTTTTGAAGATGTAACCAAGATAGATAAACTTGCTTGTCTTAGCGTGTCTTGACTGTGGGATTAGGTAGACATCTATGTGGACTTTAGTAAGGCCTTCAACAAAGTTCCACATGGTAGACTGGTTAGTAAGGTTAGATCACATGGGATCCAGGGAGAGCTAGCTAATTGGGTGCAAAGTTGACTAGACGGTAGGAAGGCAGAGGCTGCTGGAGGGTTGTTTTTCGACTGGAGGACTGACCAGCAGATGTTCCGCAGGGATTGCTGCTGGGTCCATTATTGTTTTTTATTTGTATAAACGATTCAGATGATAATGTAAGGAGCATGGTTAGTAAGTTTCTAGGCGCCATCAAATGTGATGGTATAGTAGACAGTGAGGAAGGTTATCTAAGATTCGGCTAATGGGCCAAGGAGTGGCAGATGTAGTTTAATTTAGATAAATGTGAGGTATTGTATCTTGCTAAGTCAAACCAGGGCAGGGCTTACACAGGTAGGGCCCTGGGCAGTGTTGCTGAACAGAGAGACCCAGGGGTTTGTAGTTTCTTGAAAGTAGCATCATAGGTAGACAGTTATAAAGAAGGCATTTGGCATGCCTGACTTCATTGGTTAGAACATGGTAAAGAGGCTAAATAGACTGGAGCTTTCTTGCATGGAGCATCGGAGGCTGAGGGATGACCTTATAAAGGTTTATAAAATCGCGAGGGGCATAAACAAGGAGAATAGCAAATGTCTTTTCCATAGGGTGGGGAGTTCAAAACTAGATGGCATAAATGTCTGGTAGAAAGGGGAAAAATTTAAAAGGGACCTGAGGGGCAACTCTTTCATACAGAGGGTGGTGCGTATATGGAATTAACTGCCAGAGGAAATGGCAGATGAGTACAGATTCAACATTGAAAAGACGTTTGGACAAGTGCACGAATAGGAACGGTTTAGACGGCTATGAGTCAAATGTGGGCAAATGGGACTATTTTAGTTTGAGAAACCTGGTCGGCATAGACAAGTTGGACCAAAGGGTCTGTTTCTGTGCTGTATGATGCTATAATATGATCCGGACTGATTTTCTATTTCATTGCCATGTTTCTGCCTTCACTCCGTACCTCTTGTTATCTTTAATGACTAAAGGTTTATCAACCTCTTTTTAAAATATATTCATATCTTTACCTCTACGACCTCACAATTATCTATATTAAACTCCAAATTGTCATTTCTTGGCCCACTTCCCCAGCTGATCAAGGTCCTGCTGCAATTTCTGATAATCTTTCAGTGAATAAAGGTTACCTTTTACTACTCTTTAAGTGAATAAATCTTTCCTCATTCTAGTCCTAAAAGGTCTACCTTGTATCTTGAGACTGTGTCCCTTAGTTCTAGACACTTCAGCTAGGGAAAACATCCTCCCTACATCTTGCCTTCCAGCCCAGTTAGAATTTTATACAGTTCAATCAGATCCCTTTCATCTTTCTTAACTCTAGTGATTATAAGCCCAATCAAACCAATCTCTGCTCAGGACAGTCCTGCCAACCCTGGCATCGGCCCAGTCAACATCTACTGTACTCCCTCCATGGCAAGTATATCCTTTCTTAAGAAGCAAGACAAACTGCACACCATACTCCAGGTGTAGTCTCACCAAGACAAGACACCCTCAAAGCTTGAACTCATATCCTCTTGCAACTAAAGTCAACATACCATTTGCCTTCCTAACTTCATGCTGTTCCAGTTCTGAGGAAAGGTCACTTGACCTGAAACACTCTGATTCCTCTCCATAGATGCTGCCAGACGTGCTGAGCTTTTCCAGCAATTTCTGTTTTTGTATTAATCCATGCCAGCACGTTATCTGCTTTTCTATTTGCTTTAATTTTACTAACGAGCCTTCTATGGAGAACATTGGTCAACAATCTTATAAAAATCTAAGTCTACTGCAGCTGTTGGCTCTCCTTTAACCTCCTGCATGTTTATGATGCTGAAAATATATTCTCTATATTTAAATGCACAGTTGCATGTAAGAATTTCATTGCTGCATTCCGTGCTCAAATTCACTTCTGAAGTGAAGCAGTCAAATAAGCTCCCTAGCCATCCTAATTTAGAAACTGCCAGGGTTTCTCTACTAGTTTTTGCTGCATTCCTGCCTACATTGATCAATATTAGGATTCCTGCAGTTCTAGGCACTATTATGGACTCGGCCAGACCACTCAAAACATTCTTGAGAAGGTGCCCAGACCATAACTTTGCAATTTGTTTCAGTAAGTATACAGTGAGAACCAGAGTAAGTTAGCTAGGTTGACTACTAGGTTTTAAAACAGACAGAAATTTATTCACAAAATTACACAATGAAATACAAAGAACAGAATAAAGAATGCCTACAGAACTCAGTCTATCCAAACTATACTTAATCATGCTGTTCCGAATATACACAATAGTCCCAATAAGCAAACCCCCTTGAAAAAGTTAAAAAATGGAACAGATGCTTGCAGGTTCATATAAGGGCAGAAAAAGAGAGAGAGCCTGTTTCCACACAGCTGAACTCCTAACTGGTTCTAGACTGAACTGCTCAGCTCGAGAGCTGACCACTCCCCTTTCATTATACAGGTCACTTCTAAAACATGATCACTTTGGTCTGAAGTCTCATCTGTTTACACATAAATACAATTTTTTATAGATATTTTTATTGGAAATTTAACATTCTTACAAGTTTACAAAAATAAACAAAACTCTCAAGTACAAACATTGATATACAATTAAATCTTAAATAAATAATAACCAAAATTTAACAAAAGAAAAATACCAAGAAAAAAAACAAAGCTCAACTAACTACTAATCTAACCTACAACTAACCAGAGTGTATAATTAAGTCTTTTACATTATTCAAATAAGAGAAAAAAAAAAATGGATAACACAGAAATTGGGTAGTGAGATACATGCTCGGAATGTGTTAACATCAAATGTAACAAAACCCGTATTCGTGCGGGATTCCTCTCGCAAGGGGCCCGGACCAGCCAGGTTCACAATCTCAATTAAATAAAAGCCCTTGTTAGGATAGCCGAAATATGTGTATTTATATAAATCAAGAAGGGCTGCCATATTTTATGAAATAATTTGGTCTTTCGGTGCACCATATTTGTAAGGAAGTCAAGGGGAATACATTCCATAATTAATCTGTGCCAATTTGAAAGTCCAGGGGGGCCCTCAGCCACCCAGTTTACCAAAATATTTTTCCTTGCACAGAAAGAGAGAATAGAAAATAATCTCTTCTCGTGCATATCCAAGTTCGAAAAGCCCAAAAGGAGAGAAACAGGTTCCACTTTAATTTCCGTTCCTAAAATTTCTGTCAGGGTACTTGCTACTTTAGTCCAGTATCTACAGATCTTATGACAGGTCCATAGGCAACGTACAAGAGTGCCCACCTCTATTTTACATTTGGGACACATTGGAGATGCTCCTGCCTTAAATTTTGCCAATCGATCCGGTGCTATATGGGCCCCATGAAGTATCTTCAGCCTGAGTTCTGTTGCAGATGGTGATTCTTCAGGCGTTTTCCCAAATGTCATTCCACGTTTCTATAGAGATTTCTAGTCCCAAATCCTGATCCCATGTTTTAAGCAGATTGTCCATATCTCCCGATACTTCATCATGCAGTAAATGATAAATAGTACTGACGGAAGATACCCCCATTGGTCGTAGCACTCTACATTCTCTATCTGATTTATAAAGACTATCTAATAACGTAGTCTTCTTCTGTATATAATCTCGAATTTGGAAGTATCGAAAGAGGTCTCCATTAGGTAATCCAAATTTCTGATGCAGCTGTTCAAAAGACATCAGGACCCCTTCTTTAAATAGGTCCCCTAAACATGAGATACCCATGGATCTCTAGAGTTTAAAAGTGGCATCTGTAAACCCCGGTTGAAATCCCCATGCTCCCACTATCGGAGCATAGGGGGATGTCTTATGTGAGTTGCCCTCATTTTGCCACATTATATTCCAAGCTTTAATTGTGTTTAGTATTATAGGGTTTTTACAGTGATCCGT
>NC_057721.1:51337576-51357972 GCF_004010195.1 Chiloscyllium plagiosum
GTCAACAGTGAGCACTTCCCCCACCCCCCCACACCAACACCTGGATATATTTGGTAATGTCAATGCCATGTATAAACATATATAACTATAAAATTACAGCCTCAACAAGTAATAATTAAATATAATAATACAAAATAACAAGGGAAAACAACCCCGCTCCTAGAGACAGAGGTAAAATAGAATAAGGTAATCACCTACCCCACCAACATTAACTAGACCTCCTGGCCTATATATATATATATATATATATATATAGAATAATAATAAAAAAACCAAGGGGGGGAGAAAATCATTAAGTAGAGAACAAATAAATAAATCCCTCTCCCGACCCTCCAAGATAATATTAAACAGTAAGGTAAAAAAAGAAAAGGGGGGGATATAAACCAGAGTGGGGGGAAGGCAAACCAACATCAATTATCTCTTACAATTTATCTAAGAGAGTCTAAAACTTCCTTAGCCTTTTCCGGCAATCCGAAGTTATACACGGATCCTTCATGGTTAAAGTGTAGCGTCGCTGGGTAGCGTAAGGAGTACTGAATATTTAAGTCCCTTAAACACTTCTTCGCCTCATCGAATGCCTTCCTCTTTTGGACCAGAGCTGGGGAAAAGTCCTGGAATAACATGATCTTGGAACCTTTATAGATCATGGCTTGGGGATCTTTTCCAAGATTTCTAGAGGCTTCTAGGATAATCTGCCTCTCCTTATAGCTCTGCAGCCAGAACAGGACCGGGCAGGGGCACTGGTTCGAGCCGGGCCCGCGTATTGCAACCTGGTAGGCCCATTCTACCCTTACCTGGCCTGATCCAGCCTCCAGATTTAACAGCTCTGGAAGCCACTGTTCAAGGAACGCTGTAAGCTGGCCTTCCTCTTCCCGTTTGGGAAGGCCCAGCAAACGAATATTTTTTCGATGACCTCGATTCTCGAGGTCGTCAATATGGTTCTCTAAGGTCCGGACTCGCTGTTCGAGAGTCCAGACCTGATCCACGGCCGATTGCGCTGTAGTTTCGGCGGTCACGACCTTTAGCTCCACCCCTCTGTCTCCGCGCTCGATTTCCTTAATGTCTCGGTCGTGCTTTTGCAGCGTGGCCGTGAGTGAGTCCCATCGACTTCGGAATTCTTCAATAAAAGCGTCAATCTTCGCGTCCAGTTTGGAGATGATTTCCACAAGGCTCGCCACTGTAGGTAAGTCCTCCGGGGCAGCTGCAGACGCCTCTGCTGCAGCTGGAGAGGGTGGGGGAAGGATTCCTGCTTGCTGAGAGCTGCGGGCTCCCTTCCCTTTAGTCATTTTTACTGAAGATTAAATTGTTTAAATTCAATACTAAACAACTAATTAAATTAAACAGCTATTTTAAATGATTTGGTGAGTGTGGGTGACCCACTTTGCCCAAGTCTTGGGAGGAGCACTGTAGACTCAGACTTGCTGGGTTGCCGCCATCTTGGATCCCCCATCATAAGTACACTTCAATCTCTTCACCAAACCAGTCTAATCAGAACCAAAAAAACCAAGGACACAGTATCCTTGAGAAAAGGAACAACTTTTAGAAAAAAGGGACCAGCTTTGTGACACCTCCCCCCTTTAAAAAATGAACCATCAATACCAAAAGATGGCTTCATTTTTAAAACCCTTCATAAACGAACTGGTTAGTAGTCTAAAACACGAATATACACTGGACTAACTATTAACGTGCAAACATGCACAACCACATGTGAATTCAGGCTGTGGCACTCCCACCACCGAACGCCCCTGTTTCTTATTCAAGTCTCGATAACGCATCAGCAATCATGTTTTTGCAACTTGCCACATGCACAATTGTTAAATTGAATGGCTCCAATAACAAGCTCCATCTAAATAGTCTGGCATTTTTGTCCTTAAATTTTTCTCCAAATGTCAATGGTTTATGAACAGTGTATATAATTGTCTCAGATACATTGCTGGTAATATAAACACTGAAATATTGTAATGCCAACATCAAGCTTAAAGTCTCTTTTCTCCAATGTTGAATATTTCTGTTGATGAATGTTCAACATCCTGGAAAAACATCCGATGGGTCTTTCTATTTCCTCGTCATCCTCCTGCAGAACACCACACCAACACCCACATCGCTGGCATCGATAGCCACCTTGAAAGGCTTCATGTAATCTGGTGTGGCTAATACTGGGGCAATGGTTAACACAGTTTTTAGGCTGTCAAATGCCTTTTGACAGTTTGCTGTCCACTGAAACTTCTTGCCCTTTGTTTTCACAATTTGGTGAGTCGAGCAGCCACACTGCTAAAGTTCAGCACAAACTTTTGTTAAAATCCACTCAATCCCAGGAACCATGGTACTGCTTTTCTCGTCAATAGTGTGGGAAATTCCACAATTACTTCTGTTTTCACATTCTGTGGGGCCATTTGTCCATGTCCAATAACGTAGCCCAGGAAGGTGACTTGGGCTTTGGCAAATTCACTTTTAGCTCGGTTCAACACCGAGCCTGCCTTCCAAAGTCGATCAAATCAGTCTGATAAATGCTGTAAATGTTCCTTCCACAAGTGATTAAAAACCACTAGGTTATCAATGTAAACAACACAATTGGGTAACCCAGCAATGATTTTATTAGTCAGTCTCTGAAATGTGCCTGGAGTATCTTTCATACCAAATGGCATGACTTTGAACTGATATAGTCCATTTGGCGTTATGAAAGCCAAAATTACCTTGCTCTCTCTGACAGAGGTACTTGCCAGTAGCCTCTGAGCAAGTCCAATTTAGAAATGTAGGTTGCTTATCCCACCTTTTCGACACAGTCCTCCAACCGTAGAATTGGATATGTATCAGTCTTTGTAACGGCATTGACTTTGTGATAGCACACGCATAACTGTTGGGTACCATCTGGCTTTGGCGGCATAACTATAGGTGAGCTTCCATCACTGTAACTCACTTCAATTATGCCGTCTTGGAGCATGTGCTGTATCTCCTTCTGAACCTGTGCTAACTTTAGAGGGTTATGCCTATAAGGATGGTGCTTAATCAGAACAGCATTTCCTATCTCTACATTATGAATAATTAGATTAGTATTTCCCAGTTTATTTCTGCATATCTCTCCATGTAATAGTAATAACTCTTTCAGGTCATTTTGATTTTCTTGTGGAAGGTAAATTGGATAAATTGGAATTTATCCCAATTTTTGACAACTCCCTCATTGTCCAATTTGATTTGAGGAATGTCCAATTCAGAATCCTCTGAACTTGGTTCTTCCTTCTGTGCTGTAATCATTAACACCTTCTCCTGTTGCTTTCCTTTCCTATCAAAATACCTTTTGAGCATATTCACATGACACACTCTGTGAGATTTCTTCCTGTCTGGAGTCCCTATCAAGTAGTTCACTTCACTCAACTTCCTCTCAATTTGATATGGTCCACTAAACCTTGCTTTTAAAGGCTCACCTTTAATACTTTATCCCCAGTTGCAAAACTGCGAATTTGTGATTTCTTATCCGCTTCTGCTTCATTGTGTGATACTTTTAAATGCTGTTTAGCCAACTCTCCAGCTCTATTTAATTGTTCTCTAAAATTTGACACATAGTCCAAAGGGTGGTCTCTGAACTCTGACTTATTAATTTCTCCTTAATCAGTTTTAATGGTCCTCTTACTTCATACCCAAAGGTTATTTCAAATGGGCTGAATTTGATCGATTCATTCAGTGCATCTCTGATCACAAAAAGTACAAACGGAACTCCCTTATCCCAATCATCTGGATAATCCTGACCATAAGCCCTCATCATGGTATTTAGTATTTGATGCCATCTCTCTAGCACTCCCTGCAATTCGAGATGGTACACAGTAGATTTGAATTGTTTAATCCCAAGTTATCCATAACTCCCTTGAATAGTTTAGATGTGAAATTTGATCCTTGATCTGACTGGATCTCTGTTGGTAGTCTGCATCTAGTAAAAAAAATGTAAGCAATTCTTCTACAACCCTTTTTGTTGTGATGTTGCGTAATGGGATTGCCTCGGGAAATCTAGTCAATACATCCATGATTGTTAATTCCCACTTTTTGTTTGAGGTAGGGGACCTACACAATCAGAGATGTGCATAAATCCTATCCCTTACTATTCTCTCTAAGACTTTGCCCACAACAGAAGTGAGACTCACCGGCCTATAGTTACAAAAGTGTTAATTCCCACTTTTTGTTTGAGGTAGGGGACCTACACAATCAGCCAAGTCTCTTGTGAAATGTTCCTCAAATGCTGGAATAGATCTTAAAGGTGGAGGTTTTATTACTGCCTATGGTTTTCCAATTAGCTGACACGTGTGACACGTCTGGCAAAATTCAACTACATCCTTGTGTAGTCCAGGCCAGTAAAAATGTCTTTGTATTTTAGCCTGTGTTTTGCTCACCCCTAAATGATCTCCAACTGGTAGCTCATGCACCACTTACAGCAACTCCTTTCTATACCCTACTGGCAAAACAATTTGATGAATCTCTGCCCATTTCTCATCTGCTTGAATGTGTGATGGTCTCCATTTCCTCATTAAGACATCATTGATTAAGTAATTCATACAGGGATGCATTCACTCTCCTCTGCAAATGCCTTTTGATACAACTATTTTAACTTCTCATCTTTCTGCTGTAACTCAATAAGCTTAGCAGAGCTAAAGATACTTATATGTTTACCAAGTTGCTCCTGCTCTGTCTCACTTATCTGATCATAAAAAGTCTCAGATAAAGCTATGTCAGCTTCCCTTTCTGTGCCTTTTGATCTCTCCTGCTTCAGCTTGTGCCTCTATGATCTTGTGAGCACACAATCAGGGAAAATTCCTGAATAAGGATCCTTCATTTCTTCAGTTGCCTGCATCTCCACTGGCTTTTCAACTAGAGTAGGCAGCATTCTTACGTGAATCAGCTTTATCATTTGCAAGGTCAGATTGTATTCCTGGAGCTGAGAGTTTGTCCAGTACTCTTACCACAAATTGTCTACACTTCTCTGGACTCTCTAGCCTCATTTTACATAACTGAGCACTTTTTGTCTCACCATAAATTCCTGTTACCAGCACCTTTTCTGGCAATAGTCCCTCAGGAGTACATATCTCTTCATCCTTCAGCATTACAGACTGAGGGGATCCTGTGTCTACCTCTACCTGCTACTCCTGACCAATGTGAATAAACTTTACCCTTGCATGTATATTTTTTAAGCAGATTTGGCACTTCCTCCTTAATCAACCTCTGATCATCTTGTGCACTCTGAGACAGTTGTCTAACTTCCTTTGTGCCTTTTGTTACTAGTCCAACAAAACTCCCAGACTTGTACAATTTTCCTACATCTGGCTTTCTCCTAGCCCACCAACACTGTGATTTTGTGTGGCCCACTTTATTACAATGAAAATACCGGAGCTTTTTAACATCTTTGTTCCCCTCAAGGGTTTATTTTTTACCATATGGTAAGTTATCCTTATGATCTTCACTGAGATCTACCTTTCCTTTTCCATGTGAGGATTTCTCTTTGCCCCAATTTCTATCCCTCATGGACTGAAATTGATTCTGAAAGTCAAATCGTGTTTTATGATCGTAACCAGCTGCTAACCTTGCTGTTTTAACTCTCTGCGCTTCGCACTACTTCAGCCAGTGAATTTTTGAATTCCTCCAAAATTACCACTCTTAGGGCATCATAGGTTTGCTCGATTTTTAAAGCTCTTGTCCATCTATCGAAATTACTCTGTTTGATCCTTTCAAACTCAATGTAAGTTTGATCTGGGTCCCTCCTGAGATTCCTGAAACATTGTCTATAGGCTTCTGTTAAAAGCTCCTATGGACTTGAAATGGCTTTTTTCACCTCCTCATACTTCCTAGATAGCTCCTCTGATAGTGATGCAAATACTTCACTCGCCCTACCTACAAGTTTCATTTGGATCAACAAAACCCACATTGTCACTGGCCAGTGTATTTGTTTAGCCACCTTTTCAAATGAGATGGAAAAGGCTTCCACATCCTTCTCTTCAAATTTAGGTAATGCTTGAACATACTTAAACAGTTTCTCTCTATGCTTCTGACTACCAGGGGCTTGTTCATTCTCACTCTCTTCCTCACTAAGCCTACCTCAGCCTTTATCTCCGCCTTTTAAGCTGACTTTCCTTTTTAAGCATCAGTTTTTGAAGTTCAAAAACTCTCTCTTTTTCTTTCTCTTCTGCTGTTCTCTCGTTTCCCCTCTCTTCTGCTGTTCTCTCTATATTTCTTGCCACCAACTCAAGTTGCTTCATTTGCAATTGAATTCTTGCCATCTCTATAGATTCTGATGGTTTCCCCAGCAAGTTTAAATGCAGAGTTACTGCTGTAATTATCTCTCCTCACAGAAGCAGGCAAGTCCAATCCCAGTTGGTCTTCTAATTCCTGCAGCTTGGTTTTATTCACCTTTTGCAAAACTTCCAAAGTCGCCGCATCCACTTCCAGAAAACTTCCGGCTACAGAAAGAGCCATTAATTTCCCAAGCTTTGTCTACACAACCAAACCAACACCTGAAATAAAGACACTAGTGCCTACTATTCACTGTTTCAAATCCCAGCAAACAGGCCCCCAGTCTGTTATGGACTAGACCAGACCACTCAAAACATTCTTGAGCAGACTCCCAGATCATAACTTTGCAATTTGTTTCAGTAAGTATACAGTGAGAATTACCCAGAGTAAGTTAGCTAAGTTGACTACTAGGTTTTAAAGCAGACAGAAATTTATTCACAAAATTACACCATGAAACAAAAAGGACAGAATAAAGAACCCCTACAGAACTCAGTCTATCCAAACTCTACTTAATCATGCTGTTCCAAATATACACAATAGTCCCAATAAGCAAACCCCTTTAAAAAAACAGTTAAAAATGGAACAGATGCTTACATGTTTAAGTTAGGAGGGCAGAAAGAGAGAGAGAGCCTATTTCCACACAGCTGTACTCCTAACTGGTTCTGGACTGAACTGCTCAGCAAGAGAGCTGACCACTCCTCTTTCATTATACAGGTCACTTCTAACACTTGACCACTTTGGCCTGAAATCTCATCTGTTTACATACAAACAAAAAGGCCTTTCAATACCCTGTAATCTCTGTACCAAACCAGTCTAATCGGAAGCTGGAGGGTTTTATGACCCCTCTGAAAAACGTCAAGGACACAATATCCTTGAGAAAAGGAACAGCTTTTAGAAAAAAGGGACCAGCTTTGTGACAGCACTATAGGATTGGCCTTATCAGACCCTTGTATATCTCACAAACGTGACACTGAAATAGGATGCATCAAAGCCATCCTGCAGGATAATGCCTCCACTGATCAGCTCACTTATTTTTCGCTTAACAGGTGTAAAAAGTCCTAAAAAGTGTGCAGCTTACCTCAGCATATTCTGGAAGGGTAAGCTTTGTCAAAACTTTAAACAGCTGGTGAATTTAACTACATCAGGTGCTACAATGCAGAAGCAAAACAAATGATGTTTGCCACTTACTGGATGCAGCTATAAGCCGAAACAATGTTTTGCCTATCATGTAGATGATTACTGTGGTATATGAATTTTAGTGCTGGTGTGGTGCTAGGTATCTAGGCCAGACAATCCAAGAATTGGCATATTATATCAACAGCAAATCCCATTGGTTGTTTGCAACAAGCAAGTTACTGACCATAACCAATCGACCTGTACTTCCATCGCTCACAACAGTGTCCTGATATAATTGGAATGGAATGTTATGCTAACAACCAATTTACGATTATCAGTCAGGCTTGAAATATGGCACCCTTTTGTGTTTTGGAAGCTATGAGATAAAGCATTTACACATTTGTTCCTGTTTCAACTCAACAAAACAGGCTACAGCTATTCTATGGTCAAAGTATTGTCCTGGGAAATTAACCAATTTGGTTTGACTGCCTGGTTTAAAATTTAAAGAAATCTTGGCAATTAACTGTCAGTCATTATTAATTATTAACATTCTTATTAACATTCTTATTAACAATGCCTCTTCCAATCAAAGACCACTTGCCAACTAGTCAGCACTTTCCTCTCATACAGTATAAATTTTGTTTTCCTTTTGCTTTGGTAGTTCTTGCAAATTATTGTGATAATTGCAAGATGAAAAGCTTTAACAAATTGCATCTTTTTCAGCAATACTCAAAAATATGTAGGTCAGCATAAGTGCTAACTGTATCAAATGGCTAAGGTGATTGCTTGATGTTGGGATATCTATGTTAGCAGCTCTTGTTTTTTGGTAAACAGAAGATCTTTAGTAATAATTTATTCTTTGTTTCCATGTGCCTTGGTAATGGAATGGTGGTGACACTGAAAGTTAACCCCTTGGTGAAGATCGGCATGACTGTTGGTCATGGTTTAATTTTTTGCTTTTGTATTGAAGTGTCATTGCAGAATGTGAGCATGCTACTTAGACTGCTGCTTCAGTGCAGTATATTGCTGAAGGGTTTTTTTGAATGACTTAAAATTGCAAGCTCATCTATCTCTTGGTGGAGTGTGAAAAGAGTTGAAGAAAAACTTTTTTATGCACAGACAGTACTCCAACTTTTCTTGTCCAAGTTGATTTTAGAGCTAAGTTTGGTTTCCTTTGCAAAATTTACCAGATTGAGTTCCTGAATCCATTTCATTAGACACCACAGAAGCCTGACAATTCCTTTAGACAGCCCCCTCAGTATATATATGCATGCTAATCCTCTAGGAATAACTTCTCTATAAGTGCATTTTTCTATCTTTTAGCCAATTCTCATTCATTCACAAAATATACCATGAAACTGTATTGTATCGAGTCTTTCATTGAATCTTCAATAGTAATTCATACATAATTTCTGATAACTTGCTATTTAATTGTTTTAAAACTTTGCAATTAAAATATTTTAAGATAGCATACCTTACATTGAAAAGTAACTTTACAGAAACATTAAAAGGGTAAACTTGCCATCGTCCTACTGGACCACAGGGTTGCACTTTCATTAAAGAGAGACAACTGGTGGTAGTTTGACCTGAGGGTCATCAGTGGTTGAGAAGGACAGTCCTTCATAGTAACCTCAGCAATATCTTTAGCTATGTAAATAGCTAAGAAACTTGGAAAGATCTCCAGTAATAGACTGAAAGTGTCCCACGCAAGTCTCTATCTTAAATTTTCATCGGTTTTGAAAACTACTTAGGCCAAGAGGTATATCAAACTGTAATACTTTATTTAAATAAACATTAAATTACAATCTGCATGTGTTAGTTTACTTTAGAACACATAGTATTTAAGAGAAAATAATTAGCATTACCATTACGATAGCAAGTTCACAAATAGTACATAGAAACAAAGGAAATAAAAGCAGGAGTAGGCCATTCAACCCCTCTGTCATTCAATCTCCCTACCCTATTCCTGCCTTCACCCCATACCCTTTGACCCCATTAGTCCTAAAAACTCCTTGAAAACATTAAATAATTTGACCTCAACTGCTTGCCAGTTGAAGAAATTTCTCCTCATCTCAGACCTAAATGGCTGACTCTGTATCCTTGAGACTGTGATCACTGTTTCTGGACTCCCCAATCATTGGGAACATGCCACATTTACTCTGTCCAGTCTGTTGGAATTCTACAGATTTCTCTGAGATTTCCCCTCATTCTGCTAAACACTAGTGAATATTGTCCTGACCGATCCAATCTCCTCACAGATCCCCAGAATCAGTCTGATAAAACTTTGTTACACTCACTCCACAGCCAGGACATCCTTTCTCAGATAAAGAGACCAAACCTCACACAATACACTAGGCACGGTCTCAACAAAGCACCGCACAATTGCAGTAAAACATCTTTGCTACTGTCCTCAATGTATGTACACTGTCACTGTGATTAATGTCTCTTCTGGAGATTCTTTTCAAAATCTGCCCCTAGTCTGAAACATTAAAGGATAACTGTGATAATTCCTATTCAGTTAAAAACAAGATTGAGGATTACAATCACATTGACCACAACTTTCACCAAGAGGTGACCTTGCACTGTCCTATGGTTATCCTGCCTCAGTACAGGCAACGATTGAAACTTACCCATTAGACTTTGGCTTAAGATGTTATTTTTAACTTTGCACTATGATGGTGACTATTTAGAAAAAAAAAGCCAACTTGTGGGTTCCTGTTCATATGAATGATAGAAATATCCGATCAGTGATTGAAGAAACAGAGTTCTTACACCAGATAACACCATTCTTAAACCAACATCTTCAAATGCAATTTGACGTGAGCAACCACAAAATGACTAACATTTCCATATATATAGCTGTCTCTTTAAACAGACATAATTGCTGTGTATCAAGCCATAAACAGATATGTCAGATTGGAAATTGGTATTTATCGGTGTGTTATATCAGTTAGTCTGTATATCAGTTGTAGGAATGTTTGTTTTTCCTTGTCTGCAACAGAACCCAGGAGTAAAGTTGTAAGATTGGGAATTGTGTTCATCTATCTGTTTTGTAAGGTAAAAGAAAATTACTATGCATTAACAACAGCAATTTGACATCATTTTACCTCCCAAGGCTCTTCACAGGGTTATAAAACCAAAACAATTCTGAGTCACATAAAGTATTAGGACAGATGACCAAAAGCCTGGTCAAAGGCTCAAGTTTTTAAGAACATTTTAAGAAAGAGAGAAATTGAGGGAAGGATGCTCAGCCATTAAGGCCTCAACAGATGAAGGCCACCAAACAGTACAGTGTTCAAAAGTCGTGTGTTTATGTGGCCAGAATTACAAGATATTTTGGTGGGTTGTAGACGATTGCAGAGGGATTGAGGGGGACAATAGATTTGAGATGAGAACTTTAATATTGAGATATTATTTAACTGAGAACAAGTGTAGTTCGCTCAGCATTGGAGTGAAGGTGAACATGATTTGATGTGAATTAGGACATGACAACAGATTTAGCTTACAGGGATTGGACAATGAAGCTTGGTCACAAATGTATTAAAATAGTCAAGCCTAGAAGCACACCTAATTTTTATTTTAAATATAATTTACAAATCTCCTTTTTATATTTAGGCTTATTTTGAAACTAATGGCATTACCAAACAATTCAGCTCTGGCAGATGACTCAAATTGTAAAGTGACATCAACTTTAAACAGTCAGTTAGATGTTGTAATGGAAGTTACAGCTGAGCTTTAATTCCCAGTGCAAAGATATTGTCATATTTACCATCCTGGTGAAGCATCTCTGACATTGCCATTGATAAGTAACAAAATGGTGATGTCCAAAATGTGAATGCACTTGAAAACTCAGGCTGGTTAAAAATGAAATGCACTGAAATTGGTAAATTATGGAAAAATGGATTGGAATGTTTATTTTTCAGTGCTATTTGTTGCTCATGAATTCCAGAAGGAAGTTCCTGAGATGGAAATTCTTTGGAAATGTAATGTAAATTTAAAACTAAAAGTTATTTGTTCTTCCTGATATTTCCATGTTTATGGTGACAACACATTTCAATGCAATTTTTTTCACAATAAACTTGCTCCTTTTACATATTCTTTCATGATAATTCTTACTGGTGTTGGCAAAAGCACCAAATAAAGGTCACCTTGTATTGTCAAATGCTGTAGCTGTATCATTTAATGACAAATTGCTTTGTGATGCCTTTATACTGCCATAAAAAATAACTGGATCATCATGTATAGTTTCTTCTCTTCTACCTTCATTAAAAGACAGCTGATCACTATTCAGATAAATGCTGGGTCTTGAGGTCAGTGCATGTGGGTTAAGTGGCATATTATCGTCCTCCAGTATATCATTATTCAGGTTTTGTTTTTCCATCTTTCTGTGTCGTTTTTTCCGTTCCACTGAAAGGTCTAGAGATGCATAACACATCTGATTGTCAATCACCACCTATAAACAAACACAGCAGCCTATTAGAACATGAAGATTATTTCACATTCAAAATACATTTGAAAGGTGACTTTGCCCCAGTAGCCAAGCCTTCGACTTTACTCTCAAGTCAGGGCAGCAGTCCATTCAATATAAAAATAGAGTTTGTGTACAGAGAAAGTGTCACTGATTCTAGTGAAAACATGCAATATTGCCACTGACCAATGACAAGATTGAAATAAGAAAGAATTGATAGAAAGTACAATTGCAAGAAAATTGCTATTTTAATACTGAAGTATTAACAAGTTCCTCACAGATTGAATGTAGCTGCTTTAACTTTCGGGAGTTACCACACTCATGATTCCTGACTGAATTCATGACTTATTATAGTTCCTCTTTTTAAAGTACACTCCTGACAAGAGAAGTGTCTTTTTTTTCCCTCAGTCTACAATGGTGGGGAGCATCACTAGCTACCCTTCTGATTTTCTGCCCTGTCCAATGTGTTCAGGAACCACCTGCATGGGTTGACTTTGACAGTAAGCAGGTACTTAGCAAACAACCCACCATCTTCCAACATTTTTGTTTGATTTTATTTCTCCCTAAGAATTTTCAACAAGTAACTGCTGTTTTGTTCAAATGATCATACCTGAAACTTACTTTGCAAACACCCAGTAATTTCTTCCCACCCTAGCTTCACAACAGTCCAAAGGCTTCCAACCCTGCACCTAAGAGAAAAGTCTCATGGCATTTTAAATGCTGGAAAATCTGTGGAAGGTTGCTGAGATGATGTCTCTAGAAGTCCAGACAAGTTCAGCTCCTCAGGCTGGCAGAGCGTGCCTTTTAATTAAAAATAGGGGATTTTAGTATCAATGATGCTCAATGCCAGAGCAGCCAAGATGAGTGTCTTCTTTAAATGGCATTATGCTTATCCTGCTGGCTCCCAATCTCTTAGTGGTTGTGCCAGAGACAATACCAAACTCCAATTCATTAAGAGGGCAATCTGGGAAGACAGTACTTAAAGTAAATGGGCTTTTACGCAGTCTGCATTGGTGATTGGGGCAACTTTACATTAATGCCTGTGAGCTGTCAAGACCTCTAGGTCTGGACTTAATGGCACTAGTTTTGGGAAAAATCAAAATATCAAAGCAGCTCTAGTAATAAGATACATCAATGTTTGAAGCCATTTCTGAGATACTCTGTTAATCTAATTTAGGTTTAAATCTAGTTTTCACGTATAAATTTGACTTTGAGATAGCAATCTCATCTTCAATTTAGAATATTGACAGGTCAAGATTCAGCCAGAGACCGACAAACTTAAATTAAGAGTAGGTCCCTTGACCCCTTTGAGCCTATTATTCAATAAGATCACTGCTGTTTTGAGTGAAACCTTAAATCAAAACTCTCACCAAGCTCTGCCTGCTAACATTTTATACCCTTGCTTTTTAATGATCTATCTGTCTCTGCCTTTAAAGTATTCAAATATTTGGCTTCCATTCCCCTTTGAGAAAGATTTTCAAAAGCACTTGATCCTGTGTAAGAAAGATCTTCTCATTTCTATCTTAAAAGGGCAACTTCTCATTTTGAAACAGTGACCCCAGTTCTAAATTCTCCCACAACAGAAACCATCCCCTCCATTTCCAGCCTGTCAGAACATCTCAGGATCTTATGTTTCAATTGTATAACCTTTTGCTCTTCGAAACTCCAGCCTACATAAACTCGACCTGTCCAACTTTTTCTCATAATTCATATCCCCAACGCCTGTTCTAGATTACTAGCCTGGTAAATCTTCTCTGAACTGTTTTCAATGTATTTGCATCCTTTTATTAAATAAAAAAACAATACCGTACATAATTCTCTAGATATTGAGGAATATAGATAGAGTTGATGGTAGTTGTGTTTTCCCACAGTCGGGTGTTTAAAGACTAGGGAGCACATTTTAAGGTGAGGGCAGAGAGATTTAAAAAGACATGGGGGACACTTTTTTTACATGGAGGGTGGTTTGCATGTGGAATGAGCTTCTTGAGCTTCTTGGATGTGGGCACAATTACAATGTTTAAAAGACATTTGGATAAGTACATGAATAGGAAAGGTTTGGAGAGATATGGGCCAGAAGCAGGCACGTGGGACTAGTTTCATTTCAGAATATGTTCAGCATAGACTAGTTGGGCCGAAGATTCTGTTTCCATGCAGTATGACTCTATGAGGTTTCAGTAATGTGTAACCTTCCTACTTATGTATTCAATTTCCCATCCATTAAATGACAACATTCTATTAAGTTTTCTCCTTGCTCCTAGGGTAAGACAGTCATAGAGCACTTGCTGAACATGCAGACCAAACTTTTGCAATTTATGCACTAAGGTACAAAGACATCTAAGCACTGCACTGTCAGGGGTGCTGTTTGCTAGATGACACTCCATTTGCACTCTTGAATACTTATGGAACATCTAATAACATTATTTAATGAGAACAGGAGATCTATCCTGGTGTGTTGGTCAATATCTATACTTCAGCAAACACTAAAAACTATAATCAAGGAATGTATTTAATTTCTATTTTGCGTAACCATGTTTGAAAATTAACAACCATTCAAAGTTTGTGCGAAGATTTGTAGCTCGGGTGCTCGTTGTTGTGGTTCTGTTCGCCGAGCTGGAAGTTTTTGTTGCAAACGTTTCGTCCCCTGGCTAGGCGACATCATCAGTGCTTGGGAGCCTCCTGCGAAGCGCTTCTTTGATGTTTCCTCCGGTGTTTATAGTGGTCTGTCCCTGCCGCTTCCCTCCTCATGTATTATAAACCTCTATAAGGTCACCCGTCAACCCCCTACGCTCCAGTGAGGAAAGTCCCAGCCTATTCAGTCTCTATGTATAACTCAAACCTTTCATTTCTGGCAACATTCTAGTAAATCTCTTCTTATCCCTCTCGAAACTCTCGAAACTTAATATATCAACTAGCCACGAAACGACACGACCAGCTATCCTTAGTAGCCACTCACGCAGACAACAAGCAACATGAATTCGACTGGGACAACACTACTATTATAGGGCAAGCCAGACAGAGAACAGCCAGGGAATTCCTAGAGGCATGGCATTCATCCACAAACTCCATCAACAAACACATCGACCTGGACCCAATATACCAACCACTACAGCGGACAGCTGAAACTGACAACCGGAAGCGGCAGGGACAGACCACTATAAACACCGGAGGAAACATCAAAGAAGCGCTTCGCAGGAGGCTCCCAAGCACTGATGATGTCGCCTAGCCAGGGGACGAAACGTTTGCAACAAAAACTTCCAGCTCGGCGAACAGAACCACAACAATTAACAGCCATGTTTCCTACATGAGAACAGCAACCATAGTTCATTAGATAGAAAATGTTTTGATGTAATGAAAGGAACACTATCAATGTCAACTCCTTTGGGAAGTTGGGAAGCAAAACCCTACTGACTGTTTCTTAGTGAAATGTAAGCTCCAACAGAGTGTCCTGCTGAGATGGACTCTGCATTTTGGACAAAGAAATAATGATGAATGTTTATAATTTTCTATTTACCTAAATAGTTTAGAAACATGTGCATATACTGGATGTTCAATAACACTAGAATACGAGATAAAAGGTAATTTGTAAAAGTAAAAAAGACAGGAAATGTGAACTGTTTTACAGAGTGAGTTGATATGATCTGGAATGCAAGGCCTCAAAGGGAGGAAGAAGCAAACTAAATGGTAACTTGCAAAGAAGACTGGATAATTGACTGAAGAGTAAAAAGATGCTGGAGTAGTCACAAAATCATTGTTTGCACATGTGAATTTTAATGGCCTGGATGCAGTATTAAATTATAAATAAAATTACTTTTTAAATCTGTAAGCAACTGCATTACAAATTTCTATTTTGTGTGAATCTAAGAGCACATTAGCATGCTTTCCTGCAAGAACATTTAAATTTTGTTATATATTAAAGAATTATGCAATAGTGACAAATGCATTAACATCAAATCAATATAACTTAAATGCAGTTACACCATAAACAGTTGTTTCCACTCCACAATATCAGGGTTTTTTGCACCTGAGTGATGTTATGTAGTAATTTCTTTCTAGAACTGCAATCCAGAATGTGAATGTGGCAAAGCCATTATTTTAAAGTTATGCTACACTATGACACATTTCAAAAATTACATGTAATACTTTTCAATCTGGTACAAGATTGTATAAATACCTTGGTTTCATCTCCAGATCTACTATTTGGCATCATGGCTTCGTAACAGCTCTCACCTTTAACGTTTAAAAACAAAAAAGTACATTATCATCTCATACTTTCTGATCATTTTCTGTAGCCAAAAATATTATTTGTTTTTGTTATTAACATAAGGTCTTCTTTTCAATTTGTAATTTATAAGAATGCCACTGCTATTGTAGCTGCCAACTTGCACAGATTTGAATCATATGAGATCTTACCAGAACAGAGGATGGTATTGGAAAATATGCAGTTCCTTCACTTAGCAAGATAATTAATAACTCTATTTAAATGCATTGTATCACACATAATTCCCAGAAATGACTCTTTTCCTCTGCTCAAGATTTGGTGTTCATTGTGGACACAAAATTTTGAAGAAAATATGAAGGCTCTGAAGTCTGTACAGAAGACGGTTAACTAGGATAGTTCAACGGGACAGAGATTACTGTAAGGTGGATAGACAAGAGCAGCAAATGCATCAATTTCAATGTATAAAAACATTATTGCAAGTTCTGTGCAATCAAATTGTGCATTTTTCAGAAAGTGCTTGTCTCAATGTAAGTGTGTAATTAAGAATATTTAGTTTCTCATGTTGCATAAGATGCAACATCATTTTACAATTAAGCACATTGGAATTTTGTTTATTGATTTTTACATATTAAGAGTTCACTTTACAGTTTCAAATTTCTTAATGCATGCAAATACTGGAAATTGTGGCTGTAACAGCTTTTCCATTTTTGAAGTATTTTAGGTGTTAGAGGTGATTTCCTCAAATTCCAGGAGCAGCAATTACTGTTTTATACAACATTTAAAAGGCATCTGGATGAGTATATAAATAGGAAGGGCTTTGCCCAAATGCTGGGAAATGGGACTAGATTAGGTTGAGATATCTGGTTGGTATGGATAGTTGGACAGAAGGATTTGTTTCTGTGCTGTACATCTCTATGATTCTATGACTCAATAACATTTATCTTCTCTATATTTCAATTATTTAACATCTTAACCTACGTACAAACCTATTCAAATTGTGCTGAGGTTTTTGGTATGTTTGTAATATTTATATGATAACATCACTCTCAGTAATTTCCAGGCTTTAATTATCTCAGATTTAATAAATCAGTCAAACATTTCAGATTGTGCGTTTAGAATAAGAAGCCTACCTGTGTAATCCTGGTTGAGATTGCCATAAATTGGATTTTCATCAACTTCCTGAATCACAGGACTAGAAAAAAAAGACAATTACTTTAAAGAAGGAACTAAGCCACTAATACAATGTTTTCCTTTTACTCTCCTTTTATTGGAATTATTTTAATTGATTGCCTTAGATTCATCTCTAAATTGATAAAATATGGAATATTTAATTTTAAATTCTATCATCTGATTTTAATATCGGGTCTTTTGATAGAATGAAATATTTTTAAAGAAATAAATAGTGATCACATAAACATTATTTATGATTATTATTGAATTCAAGTTTCAGCATCTGCCATACTGGGAATTGAAACCGGGTCCCCAGAATATTAGAATGGGATTTTGGATTACTTGGCCAGTGACATTGTCATTGTATCACCAGCTCTCCTTATATTGATTGACTGATACCTGTATGATAAATTGCACATATTGGACATGAAAGGTATCATCTGCAATATCAATATTGGAAACAAGGAACTTGGATACAGAAATACATAAATGAGCTTGTATTTCAAGAAACTGCTATTGGAACAGCAAGGAAGTTGAATTTGTAATTGCAGAAATTTCACATTCTCTGCTTTATTAAGGACAAAGTATTTACCAACACAAATTGGAATTGAACATCCAGACGCCAGAAATTAAGAGATCTGCAATAGTTGACAGCAAGTAAACAACTGTGGTCTCAAGTTAAAACCTTTACAGCTTAAGGTCTTCCTAAGGACTTTAACCTGGATTTTTTTTTATTTTGTACCAGACCCTCCTTTTTTTAACTTTAAGCCTCTGTGTATGTATGCTTGCCATTGTCTTAGGTTTAGCAAGTAATAAAATTACTTTTTCTTTTACTCAAAGAAACCTCTTACTGATACAACAGAAATTGGATAACTACATTTTTATCATGATGTGGCGGTGCCAGTGTTGGACTGAGGTGGACAAGGTGAGAAATCACATGACATCAAGTTATAGTCCAACAGGTTTATTTGAAATCACAAGCTTTCAGAGCATAGCCCCTTCGTCAGGTGAAGTGAGAGAGAAGCACACAGAACACAGAATTTACGGGCAGACAGATCAAGGGCAGAGAGATCAAAAGATCATACAAATGGTGTGAGTGAAGTGTTTAACAATAAATCCCTGCAGGTGACCCCAGGTCTCAGACAAAGTGATCTCTCTGCCCTTGATCTTTCTGCCCATTAATTCTGTGTTCTGTGTGCTTGTCTCTCACTTCACCTGACGAAGGGGCTATGGTCCAACTGCTTGTGATTACAAATAAACCTGTTGGACCATAACCTGGTGTTGAATTACATTTTTATTAGATAGAGGTATGGCATCATGCTATAATTAATATAAATTTCTGTTGTGACCAACCGAAGAGAGTGAAAAGAGAGGAAGTGATTCATCTTTTCCTGGTTGTCAAAATATATAAGGGTATGCTGAATGTATTTGTTGACTTGTAAATCTCATTGGTTAATGCACTAAGTAACTCCTCTGCTGTTCAATGTGAATGTGACTGACCTTGTGCATTATCGCTCTTCATTCTTCATTTTCTTTGTATCTAAAAATCTATAGTCTCTTTCTTGAATTCATTTATGTGATATCTATTAAACAACAATATAGTAACTATTTCAGGCAGGTTTAATTCAGCCCACCCTTTTGCCTAAGGTATTGCTTTTGAATAACCCTGAATTCTATTTGTGAACAAGAACCTAACTACTGTAGTACCTTTTAGATATTGAAAAGACTAGCTTCTTATTTTTCTTTATTTTTGATTGAAGACCGAAAAGGGTAATATTTTAAATGTTTTATGGGTGAAATGTTTTAAAAGTGCTGAAAGATTGGTGCACTTTTTTAAACACAAGTTACCTGGCATTCACGATAAATGTTTTCATACTGGCATTTGTTTAAACAGTGGGGGAAGTCTAGTTTCAGATAAACTTGAGCTAAACTTGCTATGTGGAACTGGAAATCTGGCTGGCAACATGCAGCTGATTGGTCTGTGATAAGGTGACCAGCAATTGATGACGAAGGTTTTCTGCCTGCTAACAAGTAGCTGAACCGCTTATAGTCTGAATGTTTGGGGAGAAGCCATTGGATTTCCAAAAGGGAAGCTGACCCTTTTTTCCAAAGCAAAAACCACCCTATGCTGAAGAAAACCTGTATACTTTCCCTCATGAGTTACTGTAGGCCGTAGTTTTTAATCAATAAGTCAGAGAACTTATATGTGAATCAGTTTTCCTCTGTCTTCTTTTCCTGTCTGTGTTTGTCTATATATACATGTGTCTGGACGGAATTTATAATCTATTTACTTATAATTAGTAGCAATTCTTGTAAATTTCTGTAATAATAATGCATTGACTCCATCCAATATCTGAAGCATTTGAAATAAATTTTAGCTGCAATATTGTAATTCATTGCTAGCTGAGAATCTAATAATAAAATCTTATGTAATGTGTTCAATCCTTGGATACTGACTAATTTCTATTAATAAGTGAGCTTATGTAAACTTTTTCTAAAAGGTGAATACATTTTGTGGTCTTATCAATTTGTTTGTAATAGCTATTATTGATTCAAAAGTGCTTCAACACTAACGTGTTGAAGCACATTTGAAGCTCAGAGTTAGAACAAACAGAGTTGTTGTCTCTGGTTTATTACCAGTGCCACGTGATAGAGAGTCGAGGAATAGGGAGAGAGAACAGTTAAATGCATGGCTACAGGGATGGTGCAGGAGGGAGGGATTCCGGTATCTGGATAACTGGGGTTCTTTCTGGGGAAGGTGGGACCTCTATAAACAGGATGGTCTACACCTGAACCTGAGGGGCACCAGTATCCTTGGGGGAAAGTTTGCTAGTGCTCTTCAGGGGGGTTTAAACTAATTCTACAGGGGCATGGGAACCTAGACTGTAGCTTTAGGGTGCAGGACCTGGAGTGTAGGGAGGTTAGGAACATGGCATCAATCTCAAAGGAGGGTGCCTGTAAACAGGAAAGTGGCTTGAAGTATGTATACTTCAATGCAAGAAGTATACGAAATAAGGTAGGTGAACTTGCAACGTGGGTTGGTACCTGGGACTTCGATGTTGTGGCCATTACGGAGACATGGGTAGAACAGGGACAGGATTGGCTGTATCAGGTTCCAGGGTGGAAATGTTTTAGTAGGGGCAGAGGGGGGGG
>NC_057721.1:51358316-51359623 GCF_004010195.1 Chiloscyllium plagiosum
GTGATGGAGGGGGATAAGTGTGCACTGCAGGGCAAGAGTTATAGCTGGGGGCAGGGAAATTATGATGCGGTGAGGCACGACCTAGGATGCGTGGCTTGGAAAAGTAGGCTTCAAGGCATGGGCACAATTGATATGTGGAGCTTGTTCAAGGAGCAACTATTGAGTGTCCTTGATAAGTATGTACCTGTCAGGCAGGGAGGAAAGGGTCGTGTGAGGGAGCCGTGGTTTAATAAGGAATTGGAATCCCTTGTTAAATGGAAGAGGGCTGCCTATGTAAAGATGAGGTGTGAAGGTTCAATTGGGGCGATTGAGAGTTATAAGGTAGCCAGGAAGGATCTGAAGAGAGAGCTAAGAGCAGCAAGGAGGGGACATGAAAAGTCCTTAGTTGGTAGGATTAGGGAAAACCTTAAGGCTTCCTAGAGGTATGTCAGGAATAAAAGAATGACTAGGGTAGGAATAGGTCCAGTCAAGGATAGTAGTGGGAAGTTGCGTGTGGAGGCTGAAGAGATTGGGGAGACACTGAATGAATACTTTTCGTCAGTATTCACTCAGGAACAGAACATTGTTGCCGATGTGAATATTGAGTCACAATTAATTAGAATGGACGGCTTTGAGGTATGTAGGGAAGAGGTGTTGGAAATTCTGGAAAGGGTGAAAATAGATAAGTCCCCTGGGCCTGATGGCATTTATCCTATGATTTTCTGGGAAGCAAGGGAGGAGATTGCAGAGCCATTGGCCTTGATTTTTATGTCCTCGTTGTCTACAGGAATAGTGCCGGTAGACTGGAGGATAGCAAATGTGGTTCCCTTGTTCAAGAAGGGGAGTAGGGATAACCCTAGTAACTATAGGCCGGTGAGTCTCACTTCTGTTGTGGGCAAAGTCTTAGAGAGAATTGTAAGGGATAGGATTTATGAACATCTGGATAGGAATAATGTGGTCAAGGATAGTCAGCATGGTTTTGTGAAGGGCAGGTCGTGCCTCACAAACCTTATTGAATTCTTTGAGAAGGTGACTAAGGAGGTGGACGAGGGTAAAGCGGTAGATGTGGTGTATATGGATTTTAGTAAGGCGTTTGATAGGTCCCCCATGGTAGGCTACTGCAAAAAATACGGAGGTATGGCATTGAGGTTGAGTTGGAGGTTTGGATTAGGAATTGGCTGGCTGGAAGAAGCTGAAAATGTGTTGCTGGAAAAGCGCAGCAGGTCAGGCAGCATCCAGGGAATAGGAGAATCGACGTTTCGGGCATAAGCCCTTCTTCAGGAATGAGGAAAGTGTGTCCAGCAGGCTAAGATAAAAGGTAGGGAGGA
>NC_057721.1:51360212-51422617 GCF_004010195.1 Chiloscyllium plagiosum
CTCACTGCTATCCATGCGCATGTCCAGCAGTCGCTTAAATGTCCCTAATGACTCTGTTTCCACCACCACCGCTGGCAACGCATTCCATGCATTCACAACTTTCTGTGTAAAGAACCTTCCTCTGACATCCCCTCTATACTTTTCTCCTAATATCTTAAACCTATGAGGTTTACCAGGATGTTGCCTGGTATGGTAGGAAGATCGTATGAGGTAAGGCTGAGGCACTTGGGGCTGTTTTCATTGGAGGAAAGAAGTTTTAGGGGTGACTTGATAGAGGTGTACAAGATGATTAGGGGTTTAGATAGGGTCGACAGTGAGAATCTTTTTCCACGTATGGAGTCAGCTATTACGAGGGGGCATAGCTATTAAGGGGTGGTAGGTATAGGACAGATGTTAGGGGTAGATTCTTTACTCAGCGAGTCGTGAGTTCATGGAATGCCCTGCCAGTAGCAGTGGTGGATTCTCCCTCTTTATGGGCATTTAAACGGGCATTGGATAGGCATATGGAGGAGAGTGGGCTAGTGTAGGTTAGGTGGGCTTGGATCGGCGCAACATTGAGGGCCAAAGGGCCTGTACTGCGCTGTTTTTTTTTATGTTCTATGTTCTATGTTTTGAAAACTTTTTTAACTGGACTTAAGTATAATTAAAAACACTAAAAAAATGAAGTTTCTTCATTTACTTTACAAAAACCCGAATTATTGATGTGTGAGACACAATGCTTTTTGTGAGATAATTATTATAGAAATTGTGCAGATTACTAGTTTATTCAAGCCAAATTTCAGAATCTAGTCAAACCATTTCCTGTCCAAATACATATTTTTACTGTTCATTCGGTGATTTCCTCGGCATGCAACCTACCACTTCTAACAACTGAATTAGTAATATTCTCTATCTTTCCTTTATAGGACTGGATCCACTTGAACAATTATCTTGTAAAATTATTTAACTTCTATTACAGGAAACTTTGCCTGCTGATTTTGGGACATGGATAATAGAAGATTCTTTCTAAACAGCTTTGCTTTAAGTGATCAATTGTGTTTAATAATTTACTAAGAATGTGAGGCAATGGAATAAAGCCTTTCAATTATCTAATTGTCTCACTATATCCAAATTGGCCTCATGAATCTGGATTCCTGAAGCATATTAGATAAGGCATTATCAACAAATCATACAAGTTGGATTATACTGATCACATTTGCACCGTTATGTTCTGGGTTCCTCCACAACACCACATGCACTGTGTCCTGTGACAGCTACATAATGGTGCATACAGGACGGTCTTCCAAAATTCAGAGAAACCCTGGCTAGTATGATTTTGGTGGTAAAAATGGCACAGTTCAGGGACTGTATCCATGGTGATAGGTTCCCTATACAAATCTGAGTCCTTAGGGTCAAACAAGATTCAAATGATTATTCCTTTAAAAAATGTACTTTTATAGTAAAAAAAGATTCAGCTGTTGCTCCAGATGAATTGGAACTTTAATTGATATTTCCATACCTCTGCAATTGTTCAACACTTCGGAAGATTGGTCTGGGAGCTGTAAATGAGAGAAAGTTTGATTCATTCTTAAAAGTCAAGCAACTATAATTTCAAAAGTATAAATTACTGAAACAGTTTAGAGTGATTTTTGAAATTGAATCATTTTCAACCTATACTGATCTTTTAATGGCTCAATATCATTTTACAAACTAGCTAAATGATACTTCAAAGAACGTGATGCTAGGAAAGTTAGAAGTAAACATGTTGATGTGCATACTATCAGTTCATTTGGCAAACAATCTCCTTTCATTAACTGTCCTACGGTTGTTCGTTTGGAAGTCATACACCTATCATTACGGATTATGAAGTGGTCAGCGGGAGACAATATTGTTTCCTTTCTTCCAGAGATTGACCTTGACACTTTGAACTGCGAAGCTACATTTTTGAAGTTGCATGCCCCCAAATTTCCACCCTTCTGAGGCCATGTTACAACAACCCAGCACTTTTATAAATCTGTCTACATTTCCTGTAGTGCTGCTCCCCATACACATAGGAAACGAATGTAGCAGTGATGTTGTGATGTACTGGGAACCCAGCTTTGCACACAAAAAAACAACAAAAAATTATAGTGGTGATCTAAAAGAACTTGATACAATGAGACATGTTCACTTGTGTATTATCTGCTATTCATTTGTTACTTTAAATTGATAACATAGCATTTATAATTTATTATCTGCTTTAAACAGCATTGAAATATCACATTCTGATTCATAGAGTTTCCTATCGTCGGAACATGAAAACTAGCTTTCAGTAATAGTCAAATCCTAAACTCACGTTAAAGTTTCTAAAAAAAGTTAATATTCTGACTAAAGGATGAATTGTTTTTCATACAAAGAATGGGAATTTCAAGGAAAACTACTCAACTAGCATATTTAAAAGGTAAATGTTTGTTCTTCATTGCCACAAACTGTCCATAGAAATCACCAGAGACTAATAACAGGTTTAAAGAATAATCTGAACTATATGCACTTCCACTTTTCCTTAGCATAACCTGTTCTAGTTTCTTCCGTCATTTTATTTCTCCTTGTGCCTGTCATTTTACATTAATTGCATTTGTTGTAGATACATAGCAACACAGAAAAATCTGTACAGGAGTAGACCATCCAGTCCTTTGTGCCCGCTCCACCTGACCATACAACTTAGTGATCTGTTCCAGCTCTCACCCTGCATTCTTTGATACTTTTTAGCCCTAAGAAATATATCTTTCTCCTTCTTGAAAACATTCAATGTTTTGGCCACAACCACTTTCTGTGGCTGAGAATTTCACAGGCTCATCACTTCTGGGTGAAGAAATTTCTCCTCAGCTCAATCTGAAATAGCCTACCTCATACCCTTATATTGTGACCCATGGTTCTGGAATCCCCATTTATCTGGAACATCCTTCCTGCATTCACCTCTGTCTAGTCCTGTTTGAATTTTATAGGTTTCTATGAGTTCCCCTCTAATTCTTCTAAATTTCAGTGAACATAGCCCTAACTGATCCTGTTTCTCTTCACTGTCAGTCCTGTTATCCTTTTCTTCTACAATATTTGCCCCCACCCAACCTTTCCTCTTTCAGTCAGGAAATACAGTGCAAGGCTGGGCTTTGCTAAACATTAGCAAATACTCTCGGCCTCATTTCCAGCAGTAATAATGTGTCAAATAAAAACGAAAGAACTGCGGATGTTGTAAATCAGAAACCAAAACAGAAATTGTTGGAAGAGCTCAGCAGGTCTGGCAGCATCTGTGGAGAGAAATCAGAGTTAACATCCGCTGATCTTTCCTCAGAACTTCAGTAACAATGTGTCCTCGGTTGGTGTCTGTCAATGTGTTTAACAAGTCAGTGAAAAAGATGCTGGTAGTCTATCGAGAGCTTTAATGCTGAAAACAGTTCCTTATGAAACTAAGATGCACGTTTGCAAGCTTGGGTACTGAACAATGGAAAGGGTGCTCACCTTTTTGTCGGTTGGCTGTGCAGTAGATAACATTCACCACAACCGAAGTTATCAGAGCTAAAGCGGTAATCCCCAACAATCCCCATATTCCAATATGACAATCAGCGAATGCTTCTGTAAAAATAAAAGATCAGTTACTATTGCACATTGCCAACAGCGGATACAAAATATCCAGACCAGTTGTGCGAGGTTTCCATCAAATTGATTCCACAATTGGAAGATTTTGTTTTGTCTGCCCGAAAGGAGGGCACATGCATTTTGTTGTAGTGATCTGGGCTTTAATGTGTGTCTGATCAGTCAGTGATGCTCTGAGTGTGAAGATTCAAGCAATATATCAGGCAATAGAAATGTTAGAAGGAAGGGGAAGCAAACAGGCATTATAAGCTCTATTCATTCCATGTCAAATGTGCTGTCTATCAAATACACAGTACACATTGCCAGCTTCATCCGAGAAATAAAACATTTCTAACTGGGTTCTTACAGCCAATATAGCAATTGTCCCATTAGGTGTCAGAAGCCTACACCTTCGTGTGCTGATTATAATTACACTGTCCTTCAAGTGCAAGAAACGTTAACGTTCATCTCCCTAACTGGGTACTGGTGCTGATAAGGAGTTGACCTTTGATCACTATATTCATAGTTCCCCAAGTACAACAGTAATTTTAAGCGATGGGAAATGTCAATTATTCAAAATATTTTATGCTATCTCACAAATTACACAAATCATCAGATTATTTTGGTGCACGAAAGGAAGACGTTGCTCGGCATAAACAAACTGGAAAACGGCCCCATAGTCACTGGGTAACAATTGTCCTAAACAGTGCTCGATCGCCCATCAATGCGGTTCGTTACTCCAATGTAACTGTGCAAACTTCACGAGCTATTAAATAGCGTGCCTGAATCGTCATATATATTACAAAATAAACAAAACAAAATTTAAAGCCTATTTTGTTCACTTTTCTGCAAGCCGCTTTTACAAAGATGAGGATCATAACGTACCCATGGTATTTCCAGTCCTGTAACACCGCCAACTCTCGGAAATGCAGACACATTCATCTGAAGCTCCCCAGCGTTGGTTGGTATGTTTCCTTCAGTCTGTACACACTGTCAGATCGTCTCGTATACACAGACCGACAGGAAATCGCTGACTTTGTTGCGACGTTACATTTCATTACAGATGAGCTCTTGAGCACCAATTTCTTTCACACATTTCCGTATTAATCTTGATTAAAAATAAAAATAAATTGATAACAAATAAAACACAGGAGCGCAAAAATAGTGCCTGACCACACTCGTAGGCTGCATCAATGAGGCCTTCTTTCGCATTGACCTTTCTTCCCAACATTGTTCATGAACATTTAGAATAATGAATTAGACATAGATTTTACAAATGATTGTGACTTCATCACTGTAAATACTAAACAAACTAGAGCCAATGCATTTCAGTACCTTTCCCCTTCAGGATCCCAAACCTGCAGCTTGTTACCTGGTATCTTCAGTATAACAAAGCTGCAACACAGATCATGTAAATTTCTTTTTTAAAAATGGTTTTCTGATTTAAGCTTCAAATTTATTTTAGACAATTATTATGGAATGATCCACAATGAGTTAGGTCTGACCCATCAGATCCTAGCTGGATTTATATTTGAGGGTGTGTATATAGTGGAAACATCTGCTCCTATGCTATCAAACACCCATCCCCAGAGGATGTCCATCGGGTCCTCTTTAACTTTTCTTATCCAGGGAATAAAGTCCTGACCTGTTCTTTACCAATAGTTATAGCCTCTCAGTTTTGCAATCATTCTTAAATCTATTCTCTACCTCCCAATTGCTCCATATCATTTTGATAATGTCAAGATAAGAAATGTTGACATATTCTCCCACACACAATGATACCAAGTTCTTATAATCAATCCATCGTAACATCTCTGTGCTTCACACTGTAGAAGCCAACTGCAGTGTTCAGTTTAAATGACCTTACTCGCTGACATTGCTACTATTATTTGTTCATTTTCAGCAAATGTGTATCCCTAAATCAATAAAATCTCAATCTTGTCCTTTAAGGTATGGTGGATATTCAGAATAGATTAGGAACACATCTGCAAGAAACACATCCATGAACAGTGTGATGCTCAGAAAGATATCCTTCTGGTTGTAGCCCACCAAACTAATATACAGAAAACATGGCTTTGGATAATAAAGTGCAGATCAGTACACCACGTTTACAACGGAAAATAAACTGTGGGCCAACTGACCTCAAATGAACAAACAAAACAACTCATTGCTTCGTTCGGAAGAATTACTTGCCATTAGCTTATGTTTGATCCTGAAGGTATTTTCCCGGTAGTTTTTGAATCAATGCTCATAATAAAGAATACATAAAGTCAAATGAAATCTGGATTTTAAACCAATGTGGAAAAAACATCTCTTTATAAATACATTTTTATATAAAATATAATCTTTAATGAAAAGTGATGCCAATCTATATTTGCTAGAATGTATGTGAATGCAGACAGATCATGCATACAAGTACAGAACTTTACACCCTCCACACATGGTCTCTGTCATTATATCTGCAAACAGCATGTACTCTTCTGTATGCACACAGACATACAGTGACTGTGTGTATATGGGTTTTTATATATCCATTCACACATAAAGCACAGATCTATTTGATTTATATTACCAAATGCCTTTCTGTGGATCGCCATCTCTGTGTGGTGGAGAGGCTTTAGTATTCCATTGATTCAGAAAGTAATGCCACCAGGAGTTCTCAACTTCTGGCAGGATCACCCGTAATGGTAAGGGAGGAACGAGACAAAGAACAATCCAAAACGAGGTCTCAATAGTGATCCAGGAGGAAGATATTTGTGTGATATTAACAGCTGTGATGCTGGATGAAAGCAGCAGTAGAAAGGAGCTCCCTGGTTGTCAAGGTTTCCTTCCCACTGGAATTAGATATACTTTGTGTGATGTGCATCAACAACTCCACAATAAAAGATGTTCTACACAAAGTGTCTACCAAGAAGAATTCAACCCCTGCCCTCTCAACACACAACATAAGTCCTGTAGTGATCAGTGAAAGGGACTGCTCACGGACAGTGAAGTTTGACTCAGTCGTTTCACACTCGGAATAGGAACAGGAGAGCATATCAGCAGCTTTCTTCACAACTGAGCAACCCTCTCCAAAATCCACTCTTGAGGATGGGGAAGAGGCTAAAAAATAGACTGTTCCATCACCAACCTGGCTGGAAAACCACATCCAATCTCGGAACCTGGAATATACAAACGCTCATGGACAACGAGTTAAACAATTACTCAGAAGGAAAAATTGCTCTTGTTGTCTGTGACCTCAGGCACTTCAATATTGATATTGCTGCCCTGCAGGAGACTCAAAGAGCAGGCAAAGGGCAGCTGAGGGAAGAAGGAGGTGGTTACATATTCTTGTGGAGACAAAAACGTGAGGATCAACCCTGACGCAAGGACTCGGATTCACTATCAAGAACAAACAGGTCAACTGACAGTCTACAATTCGCTGCAAGTCAGTAGGTAACAGATGTGAGTGACTATGCTCCAACCTTTGATGTCACAGATGAATCCAAGGAAGGCTTCTACTCTGCCTTGGACACCATACTCACCAACATCTTTAAACAAGATAAAATTAATATCCTTGGGGACTTCAGCACCAGGGTTGAAAAGACTGTCCAACTCTCGAAAGGAACCATCAGAAAGGAAGAAGTTGGGAATTGCAGCTGTTCACCAAATGTGCAGATCTGTCTTCACCAAAACATTGTTCATCCAAAAATTCAAGTTCAAGATTTCTTAGTGGCTGACAAATCAAAGCATTGGCAGATTATTGACTACATCATCTTTCTATCCAGAGACCAAAAGGATGGCCTCATGACCAAAGTGAGGACCAATGCAGATAATAGCTGCACAATCCACTGGCTCATCCACTCCTCAATACCCATCAAGAGCCAGATGAAGATGAAGAAACAGTTCAGAAACAGCTGAACCTCTCTAACCTTAAACCTATACCCCCTAGTATTTGATATTTTCATTTGGGGAAAAGAGTCCAACTATCCTCCCTGTCATGCGTCTCATAATTTTATTTACTTCTATCAGACCACACATCAGCTCCTGATACTGTAGTGAAAACAATCAAAGCTTGTCCATCTTCTCCTTATAGCTAATACACCAAGGCAATGAATTAGTAACAGTATAACTTTAAAGATGGTGTAGAATTTACAATAAGATGTAAACTGCTCTCAGAAAACCCATTTGGCTGCAGATAGGTTATGAATATAGTGTAGAACAGTTATTAAAAAGTCAAAACCTTTCAGCCTTTCATTCATGTTATTACATAAGTAACCATACAGCCACACTAACTCTTCGTGGATGTCCTCATGCAAAGCAGTGCTTTCATAAATACACTACTTCTTATCCTGTTGTGAGACCCTGCATTACCAGAAGTGCTGAAGGAAGCAATTTCAAAGTAAGAATTAACACACAAACATCATATTTAGAAGGCATCCATATTTTATAACTGACTCCAACATACTGCCTGGCTAACCTGAGATTAGTCAAGAAATGCAATAATTAACAGATATCATCAACGACTTATTACAAGAGTTAAGAATGAAGCACTTGTTAACAAAACACAAAACCTCAAAGGTCTGCAGTAATGCACCTTCACATAAGCTGCTAAAATAACGAGCTGGTTTCATGCTCAGCTTGTTTATGCTGACAGTGTGCTTTTTATTAATTCAGTTGGACTGCATGTAACCATTATGACTAATGAAATATAGCCAACAATGTAGCACTTAATTAAATGAAGTTTGCAATACTTTGATGTGAACATTGCATTGTCATGTACTATTTGGAAAAAGAAAGCATTATAAGTCTTTCTTGCAGGTGCAAACTGATTTTCAATAGCTTTCCGACAGGCTGCAGTAAATATGTTATGCCCTCAATATTTAAAAAAAACTATTGTAGAAACGTGGCAAAGAGAGGAAGGAAGAAAATTCTGTAGATAGTTAGCGACTGATATAGCAGTGGTTAACGTCCATAATGTGGTTGTATGTTTGAGTGGGATGCTTTGTTATTTCTGTCGCTGACAAATTCTTAGATCTCCAGTAGAATATTTACCTCCACTAGAAAATGTCAGCTAACATTGAGGGCTTCTGGTCTTGACAGGGCCGAAGGATCTTCCACTAGCACTGGCAAACATGCAGGAAGGTAACCAATTATCAGCAGCATAAAAGGGAGGAGAAAAACTTTACAAATTTGGACAGAAATGTAAGTTTTTGAAATATGGTTATATATAATGGACAAGAACTTGTGATAGGTCATCATACTAATGATTAGGATATGTCAGTCCATCTTTATTTCTGTTTCTTTTTTTAATTGAGTTTTACCATGTTTTAACAACTATTTAAAGAATAATAGCAAAATGATTCTGAAACTACTCTGGTATATCAATCCAAATGTTCAATTGAAACATCATTCTTTTAAGAAAGGAAAATGCAACTCAAACTTTTCCTTACTCCCCTGCAGCACAGAAACACAGAGTATAACATATGTATTGTCAGAAGATAAAATTCCCATTAGACCTAACAAGCTTGTCCATTTTTACAATTCAACTCTTATTCTTACTCAATTCCTCATGTCCTTTATTTTCCAAAAAAGACTTCTTGTTGCCTTTTGAACAATAGTGTAATGATGCTCACTTTAGATTCTACACTATGGACTTATCCTATAACTTTGGGCAGGGTTTATGCTGTGGGTTTCTGAACTACACTGCTGGGCTCAAAAGGGAACTAGAGGACCATATGATGTGGGTACCATTCGTTCAACATTATTTTCCTCCGAGTAACTAGTTAATGACCAGCAGGCTCATTGTTTAATTAGACAAGTGATCAATTAATTAGTGGCTATTAATGAGCTGAGTTGACTGGCTGCTATGTGTAGGCAGAATTCCTTGCTTTCCTACTCTCTAAACCTTTAATGCATTCCACATAATGAACACTCTCAGTACTGGAATCATTCACCATATTGGGAAGTTTACCATAACTAATTCTAAGAGGGGTGTGATGAGTTGCTGCAGTATACCTTACATTGTACATATTGCTGTCACTGTGCATTGTTGATGGAAAAAGTGAGTGAACAGGGTGCCAGAAAAGTGGACTGTTGTGTGGTCGATGGTGTCAAGCTTCTTAAATGTGGTTAGAACGTGCATTCATTTAAGTGGAAATATTTCCTTATTTATGCCTAATAGGCAGGCTTTGGGAAGTCAGAAAGTGAGCTACATGCTGCAGAATTCCCAGCCTCTGACCTGTTTTTATAGCTACTGTAATTATAAGGCTGGTCCAGTTCATTTTCTAGTTAATAGAAATCCCCAGGATGTTGACAACAGGGGGTTTCAGTGATGATAATGTTATTGAATCTCAAGGAAAGAATGTTATAGTCTTTTGTGTTGAGGAGAGTCATTGCCTGCAATTTTTTGCATGAATTTTACTGCCACATCTAGGCCTAAAGGTTGCCTACATCTTGCTGTAAATGAACATGGGTTGCTGTTCAGGTACTGTTCCTCCATGTACTGCAGGAGTTGCGAATAGCACTGAATATTGTGCAGTTGTCAAATGAACATTCCCACATCTGATGAAACAGCTGAAGATTGTTGGGTTGACACTTCAGAGGAAGAGTTAAGTTTGTTTATAATTATCTCTTATTTTGCCAGACATCTGAACATTTATTGAAGGAAATTGTGCTAGGAAGTGTTATCTGACTCCTAGTCATCCTGAGGATGGTTTCTTTCCCCATGACATTACCTTGCTAAAATTTGTTTTAGCATTAGAGTTGCCTTTAATTACTGTATCCTACAGCATAGAACCAGGTCAGTGACTCCTTTGGATTTTGTGTCTTTGCCAATTGCTCTTCATCCACTGCTATCACCTTTGAGGGCTATCATTTCTCTTTTACATGAGCATATTTCCTTTTAATTGTGTCCATGCACTGAGTACAAGATGTTCCAAATTTATCTGAATCCTGATCTGTCATTATTTTGTGAATCTTTGTGTTCCTCAAGGTGAGAAATGTTAAAGCTGCAGAACAGAACATTCTGCCAATTTTTGCACTTGCAGAATAAAACTCAGTCCCAACAAAAACGCAAAATCAGAAATCACCCTCCTGCAACAATATACATTTTTCCTTTTGGATACTCAGAACATTTCAAACACCCCCAAAAAAGATATTGCTAACAAACAATGGCCAGGCACCAAAAGCATGGCTGGAATTTTGCACCTTGCTGAATAAATGTCAGCAGAGCTAGGCCATATGCCCTTTGACCTTGCTCCACAATTCAAGAATTCCGTTGCTGAACATTTGTATCAATGCTGTTTTCCCACCTGATCCTTGATTCCCTTAGCGCTTAAAAATCTACCAATCTATCAATCTACTGTTTCTGAGCCTTGAGGGACAGAGAATTCCAAAGATTCACCCTAATCCCATTGAAAAAATTTCTCCTCATCTTAATCCTAAATAGCACACCCCTTAGCCTGAAATAATGACCTATACTTTGTTATAATTGTAGTGAAAATTGTTACGACATGGCGACAGAGAGCTGTATTAAATTAGCCTTTCGACTTCTACACTTACAATGCAGTAAAATTAAAATTGAAGACCTCCACAGTTACTCCAATGGTTTCTAACCACACTTTTGATTAAACAACGTCAAACTTTGTGAATAGAGAGTTGCAGACAATAGTTTTGTATCTTAAACAAAAGACATAACCATTTATCAAATACACAATAACTTCAGCAGAGAAAAATTAAACAAGCTAATCTAAATGACACTAAACCAAAACATTTATATTTCAGCCCCCATTCACACAAGACAGACTGACAAACCAACACTGTTAAGGGATAAATAAATGAAAATAACAAAACTGGTTAGATCACTTAAATGGTTTTACGATGCATTTTTCACCTGCATAGATGAGGACTCCTTAATCACTTTTCTGGAAACATTGTGCAGGGTCACCTTTTCAATTCACTCAGGTAAAAGTAATAACACTTCTTACTCAGCTTTTCAGTCTTTGGGCTTCAGGAAGTTTGTGTGGGAGATTAGACAGGGAACTTTCAAATCTATATGCTGTTCCCCCAGCAAACAAACTCATCTCTACTGAAAACATAGTTCAAAAACTCAACTTCAATACCTTATTGACTGACCGTCTCTTCTTGAGGCCTTAATTACCATGCAACATCTGCCATCTGCTTTAACATAGGGTCTCTTCTAGACTTTGCAGAACCATTTCCCAGGAACTGGCCTCAACAATAGCCAACTTCTGCTATCTGTTGAAACACCAGGCTCCCCATTGGTTAGCTATGTCTATAAGAAACCCTTCAGACAGGAATCAGCCTGCAACTAACCTCCAGGCTTTACAAACAAATAAACAAAGGGGAGAAAAAGTAACCTGGACTGATAACAACAGGACGCTAAATGCACATGCCTAATGAAGGGCTTATGCCTGAAACGTCGATTCTCCTGCTCCTCAGATGCTACCTGACCAGCTGTGCTTTTCCAGCGCCACAGTCTTATCTGCAATCTTCACCACTCTTGAGGAAAAAGGACTACAGCTAAACTGTTGGGACTTCAGTTTCACTCTCATAACTCAAAGTCATTAAAAACTTTTAACTTCAATTGTCTTGCCTTCCTGTCTGCACTAAACATACCTCTCCCCCCACTTTTATATATGCTATTACTTGTCTTTGTATCTTTGAAATTGCTTTGATTTTCTTTGATTAAATTGATAATAAACTCCAATCTCTTTATTTACTCTCTGTCACCTTTTGATATGGTTAATTAAGTTTAATTTAAATGCTAGTTGTTGGTAAAAGATAAGTTGCTGTGACTGACCGAGTGGGATTTAGAAAAGGGAACCGATTGTCACTCCTCACCTGGTGGTAGCAACATCCTTCAGCCAAGGAAAGAAAAAAACCTCTCACCGGTTATCTTTTCAAATCCTCCCAAAACATTGCGCATTTCAGTCAGACAACCTTTCCATTATCTCAAAATACTGGCCCCACTGTAGTCAATCTGATAGATCTCTTTTCCTTCCTATACCAGAAATATATCTTGATTTTCTGACACCAACGGCTAAAAGCTTGTCAGTTCTTACTGTTTAGAACATAACATGAAATATAGTTACTTTAGGACCCATGAGTCATACTCCCATGCAGAAGTCCCCGTCACAAGGGGAAAATATTAGAAAGTAAATGAATTCATAATCATCCACTTGCATCAAAATGTTCTCAAGGTTTAGTATGTGTCCACATAATAAAGTAAGGCTGAGAGGTCTGGGATTAAGTCCCTTATTGAACAGAACTTCAACATCCTGATTTGACCAAGATTAGATTTCAGACAGTGAGCATGTCATGCCTTGTGCACTTGTGGTGGGACACCTTCTAAAAACATCTTATTTTTTCCATTGCACTAAAATGATCTGTGAGTTGAAAAAGAACACATTCTTCTGATATGATAAATCCACAAACCAGCAACAGATAGGGCTTGTGCTGTCTGCAGAACATGTGCAGCAAGCCTTTCAATGCAAAAATACCACAACAGTTAGAAACCCAGAAACACGGATTTGTATACTTTTGTTTGCATTTATCCTGTTGCATTCATTTTGTTTGTTAAAACGTCCAAATGTGGATACTGGCCTTGAATAAAAGAATATATCTTTGAATAGCATATTTACAGCTGGCAAGGATTTGGTCTAACAATGATACTCACTTTAGCAGTACATTTTGTTAGTTGTGAGTTATTAATTTCATATATTTTTAACGTAAGAATCTAGAGTTTTCATAATATCCACAGTTGAAAACTGATAAAACTAAAAGGCAGAATGAGGCCATGTAAAAGTATAAATCGATGTGTGTTAGAATAATGTGTGTCTTATTAAAGTTATTTGGGACCTGCAATTGAAATAAGTAACTCGCTCATTCAATAAAGACGTAATGATAGTCAGTTCTCTTTCAGTTTCAGAAACATGGGGCCTGCTCTGCTATTTTTCTGGGTTCAAGTGCGAGATTGCACCTGCTAGTACCTTCAATCTGAGCCCCTAACAGTATAAAAAGAATTCAGAAAAAGAATGTTTTTCATGCATACCCGAGATTGGCACCTGTGCCACTGCAGCTCATCTCAGGCACTTGCTCAAAGGAAAAGGCTCCAAAGTGTGGCAGTGAGCCCATGATCTGGGAGGGGTTGGGCTCCCATGAAAAGATTACATTTATGTCTCATTAGCTCTTGTTACATGATCTAATAAATTTTAATTATTTAAAAAAATGTTTTTTGACATCCAGATTTCCATTCTATGCCATTTTGGAATGTAATGAGAAAGAACTGCTTCACTCAGAGGGTAGTGAATCTGTAGAATTCTCTAACCCCAAGAGCTGTGGAAGCATTGAGCATGTTCAAGACATACCAATGTAATCCGTTGTGACCCTATCCAATGCTCCTTAATTTAGTATTTTCTCACAATTGTAAAGGAGATTTGATGGTACTGAAGCAGATATACAAAATCATGGTCAGTCATTTTATGTTTTAAGCATTTGGTTCTCTGCAATGTCCGAGGTGGTCATTTTTTAGATCATAATTTTTCCATGGTTCAGTTGTTAGTTGTTGAAATTTGCTTTCTTTGAACTAGAGGAGACCCAGAGGAAAATTGATTGTAATGTATAAAACAAAGATGTGCCAAGATAGATTAGGCAGGAATAACCTATACCCATTAGCAAAACGCTAATTGGCCAGGGGACAAAAAAATTTAAATTAATTAGTGAAAGAATGTGAGGAAGGTGATGGTGTTCTGGAACTCAATACCAGGAAGGATGATCAAAGCAAAAACCGTCAGTAACCTAACAAAAAGTACTTGGACATGGCATAACCGACAGGACCACAGATGCCAAGCTAGAAGGCAAGATTATACAGGGTAATCCTTTATTAGCTGGCACAGCCTTCTTAGATCAGTGGCCTTATCTGTGCAGTATTTTCTTTTATGTTATATTGATGTATGTCTAGGCCTTTCGTAACAATTGACACAGGTGTTGATTTGAAAAATAAACATCAGTCTTATGACATAGAGTAAGGAAAACTTAAATTGTAGAAATAATGAAGGGGTGTCTTCTGGTAACCATAAGACCTGGGGAGGGTTTTGATGATTATGACAGTGGGGTGATGGTGGAGATAAAATAGAGTGAGGAATGTTGGTGGTTATATATCCCTAACCGCCACAATGTGCCTGATCATAAAAGAGAATTGAATTGGATGGTTCTGCTACCATAAAATTTGAACCAAGGTTAATGTGATCTGAAAGGTCAAAAAAATCTTTAAAGTGATGAATGCACTGACTCATAATCCATAGAGAAAATGACTTTATGGCAAACAAAGCAGTCCTGGTGAGAAGGGAATATATTAAAGTAAAAGGAATTTGAGATTGGGACAATTGAAGTTTAAGGGTCAGGAATATTAACCAGAACTCTCAAGATAGGTACAGGTAAAGGGACAGCTGGAGAAGCTTCTATGTCCAGGTATAATCTGTTGCTGTAGTTCTATGTGTTGCAAAGAGTCAAGGTCAAGCCAAAATGGGAGGAACCGAATAGATACTTCCCATCAGGCTTCACAGTGGAAGACACCAGCAACATATCAGATTCTGGGTTGGCACAGTGGCTCAGTGGTTAGCACTGCTGCCTCACAGCACCAGGGTCCCAGGTTCAATTGTAGCCTTTACCCATTTAGAACATAGTATGTGCCTCTAAACTTCCAACCAAAGTGTATCACCTCACACTTTCCCACATTGTATTCCATTTTCCACATCTTTGCCTACTCTCCTGGCCTGTCCAAGTCCTTCTGCAGCCTCACTGCCTCCTTGACATTGCTTGTGCCTCCACCTATCTTTGTGCCATTTACAATCTTAGTAACAATGCCCTTAGTTCCTTCTGTTATGAACCAGGCTGGACCCCCTCAATATATTTTAAGAAGATAGCCCAGACCCTAACATGTTATTTTTTGTAAAAGCATATATGGAATGAATATTCCAGGAGTGATGCAGCTGGTCAAACCACTCAGCTTTAAACAAAGCAGAATTTATTTAAGTACTATGGACAAAAGAAAACAGAATTTAGAATAACTAAACTTATTTGAAAACCCAATCAACACAATAACTTAACAAAGCTGTTCCAATCCCTGCAACATCCTATAAACACTTCCGTCAGCAAAAGGTAAATTCCTCCTCATCTCAGTTCAAAGGGTCTCCCTTCACTCTGAAGCTGTGCCCTCAGGTCCTAGTCTGTCCCACTAACAGACATCTTCTCCAAGTCCACTGTATCTCGGCCTCCCACTTTTCTGTAAATTTCAATCAGATTCCTCCTTATCCTTCTAAACTCCATCGAATACAAATCCCGAGACCTCAACTTCTCCTCATAGTACATGCCCTTCATCCCTGCGATAATTCATGTAAACTCTTTTGGACCCTCTCCAATGCCAGCACATTCTTCTTTAGTTATGGGGCTCAAAACTGCTCGCAATATTCCAAAAGCAGTTTGACCAAAACACAGCCTCAGAAATACATTGCTGCCCTTGTATTCTAGCCATCTTGAAATGATTGCTAACAGAATCTGCGGCATTGCAAGCTTGTGTTTTAGTGAATGACCACCTCGTTAAAACCAAAAAAAATCTATCAAGTCAATTATACTCTGGAATCTGACTTGTTCAGTAACAACGTCAGTTGGTATTTTAATATATATTGGGTAATTATTGCTTGTATACAACAATCTTGCAGTATTACATTTAAAAAATGAACAATTAATACAGCTCTTTGTTAGTCTTCTGACTCCTTGAAAATGTTCTGATATTCAAGAGAAAAAAAAAGCCCCCTTTCTTCTTGTTAGTTTCTGGTCAATGGTAATATCCAGAATGTTGATTGTGAGGGATTCGATAATGGTAATGTCATTGAATGTTCAACAACGATGACTAGATTCTCTCTTTTTGGAGGTGGTCAGTGCCTGGCACTTGCGTGGCATAAATATTGTTTAAAACTCAATTAATATGCAGTTGCTGTCCTGTTAGGTTTTGGTTAGATACAGTTACAACAGCTAAGTGGTCACTGTATTTATGGACAAGTTGAACTCCTTTAACACAATTATTCTGTTCAAGGACCATGATTTTATTGTATTGCCCAACACTAATAGATCACCTCCACATTCTCAATGGCTATCTTCTTGAAACTTGCATCCATGTGGTGTACACAGGGTTGTACGGAGGGAGCTCCAAGATTATGACATTGTATCAGCAAAGGAATGATGATATGATTTCAAGTCAGGAAGAGGTGTAGCTGTATGGAGAACTTTCAGATGGGGGTGTTCCCAGGCATCTGCTCCCTTGTTCCTCTCAGTAGCATAAATTTTGGTTTGGAATATGTCATTTATTAATCCTTGTGTAATGTAGATAGAACTCACTGCAACCATGATGATGCGAATTGTATATAGTACTGGATGGTGTGCTGATCAACCTGCTGCTTTGTCCCTGGATGTTGCCAAATCTCTTGAAGGTTGTTGAGCAGCACTCATCCAGGCAAGTGGAGATTATTCTAACACACTCCTGCCATGGGCTTTGAAGGTGTGGACAGATAACCTGAGTTACTCATGGGAGAATTTGCAGACTCTGATCTGTACTTGAAGCAATAGTATTTATGTAGCTGGTCCAGTTAAGTTGCATGTCAATAGTAATACTCAAGATGTTGATGATGGAGAATTGGTGATTATAATGCCATGAAATACCAAATAAGGTGATTAGATTTCCTAATGGCACTGCCTGTTGTTCAGGTGATACAAATATGATGATGCCACCCATCAGCACAAACCTGAATGCTATTTGGATCTGAACTGCTTCATTATCCAAGGAGTGAGAATGGTACTGAAAGTTATACAGTTGTGGAATTTTCCCCTGATTTTCACTGACTTCAAATTTACTGGAACTCATTGCTGCATTCATTCAAAAGCAGCCTTGATGTCAAGGGCAGTTATTCTTCACCACTTCACTTCAGCTCAACATATTGAAATTTCAATACTTTCCAATACCAAAACTTTCTGCAAAAACATTATTCCTAGGACTATTCAGGAGCAATCCATCTGGCTGGTCCCATCTCTTTCAGAGCTGTTCCCAATGTCCCAGGAATTTAAGGCCTCCCTGTTGCCCCATCTCTCCAATGTGGATTGAACAACTCTGATCCCCCTATTCCTAACACTCAGCAACAGATGATGTAGGAGCAATCTGGAAATTATTGTCTCTCAGCGTCTGCTTGCTAGTTTCTTTCCTAACTCCCTACACTCTGCCTTCCTTCCCAAAAGGTGTTTGATAAGGTACCACACTTCAAGGCTATTTAATAAGATAAGAGCCATTCGTGTTGGGGTAATATATTAGCATGGATAAAGGATTGGCTAACTAATAAAAGATAGTGAGTTGGGAAAATTGGGGCAGTTTGAAGGTGGTCAACTGTAATTAATGGAGTGTCACAGGAATCAGTGCTGCAGCCACAATTACTTACAATGACTTGGATGGCGAAAATGAATGTACTGTTGCCAAATCTGTGGATGTCACAAAAATAGGTGGGAAGGCAAGTGGTGAAGATGATGCAAAGAATCTCTGCAGAGGGAGATAAACAGGTTTAGCCAGCAGGCAAAAAATGGAATATAATGTGGGAAAATGTGAGTTACGCACTTTGGCCAGAAAAATGCAGAAGCTGAATATTATTTAAATGGATGTAGATGCCAGCAAGCTGCAGCAGGGAGGGATTTGGAGGCTCTCATGCACAAATCACAAATGGCTAGCACGCAAGTTCAGCAGGCAGTGGTGATGGCAAATAGAATGGTGGCCTTTATTTCAAGGGCAATGGAGTTTAAAAATAGGAAAATCTTTCTAAAACCATACACAGAAGAAATTAGACCACACCCAGAATACTGCCTGGTCCTCTTTGACTGCTCAGCAGTTACTCATTCTCTTTATGCCTGCATACCCCTAAGCTGTGAAGGTGACCATATTCAGTAACATTATAATCACAAAACCATGAATCTCACCGATGTGCTGCAGCACTTACCAGCTGCTGCTCAGGCTCTGAAACCTGGAACATTGGCTGCTCCACTGATAACAGTACACACATATGTTTGTACACAGAGTCACTCCATTGTTGCTGCTGTTATACCCTAGAGGCTGCAATAATGGCTGCTATTTCTAATGATCACATTTTGCACTTTTAGTCAGAAACTTGGTTGTGGCTATAACCACAATATGGTCACCTGTTGACCAAGTGGACTTGAGGGTTTCCTATTTTTTGACATCACTTTTCATTCTAATTACAGCTCAGTGATTGTTTAACCTTACTTACATTGCATCCTGATATACTGAAAATAAACCTATTCCATCATGGACTGCAACAATTCAAGAAGGCAGCTCACTAACACCTTTTCAACGACAACAAGGACAGGCAATAAGTGCTAGCCAGCCAATGACACCCACGTCCCACAAGTGAATAAATAAAAAAATGTGGTAGTTGCTTCCAATATTGCTTGCCCCCACCCTTAATTTTCCTACATTGAATTCCCTAGGACCTGATGAAGTGTTTCCCTGGACTTTGCCAGAGGCTAGGGAGGAAATTACGGGGCCTCTAGCAAAAATATTTGTATTATCAACAGCCACATGTGAAGTGCCCAAAGATTGGAGAGTGACTAATGTGCAACTATTTAAGAAAGGCTGCAGGGAAAATGTCTGGGAACTACTGAGTGGTGAGTTTAAAATCTGTGTTGGGTACATTTCTGGGAGAAAGAATCTGCAGGCATTTGGAGACGCAAGGACTCATTTGGGATAGTCAGCATGGCTTTGTGAATGGGAAATCATATCTCACGAATTTGGTTGAGCTTTTTTGAAGGGGTGACCAAGGTGTAGTAGACATTGTCTACATGGACTTTAGCAAGGCCTTTTACATGGTACTGCATGATGGGTTGTTGAATAAAGTTAAATCTCATGGGATCCAGGGAGAGCTAGTCAATTGGATATAAAACTGGCTTGAAGGTAGAAGACAGTGGGTGGTGGTAGAGGGTTGTTTTTCAGTCTGGAGGCCTGTGACCAGCAGTGTGCCACAGGGATCGGTGCTTGGCTCACTTTTAGTTGTCATTCATATAAATGATTTAGATGAGAATTTAGATATGGTTACTACATTGGCGGATGACACCAAGATTGGTGGTATAGTGGACAGTGAAGAAGGTTATCTGGGAATACAGTGAGATCTTGGTCCACTGGGCCGATGGGCTGAGGAATGGCAGATGGGGTTTAAGTTAGATAAAGCAAAATAATGAATTTTGGTGGGTCAAACCAGGGCAGGACTTATACAGCCCTGGGGAATGTTATGGAACAAAGAGATCTAGGGGTACAGGTTCATAGCTTCTTGAAAGTAGAATCACAGATAGACAGGGTGATGAAGGAAGCTGTCAGTATTCTAGCTTTCATCAGTCAGAGCATTGAGTAAAGGAATTGGATGTCTTGTTGCAGCTGTACAAGATGTTGGTAAGGCCATGTTTGGAGTTTTTTGTGCAGTTCTGGTCAGCCTACTGTGGAATAGATTTTATTAAACTAGAAAGAGTGCAGATAAGATTTACTAGGATGCTATCTGGACTACAAGGTTTGAGTTATAAAGTGAGGTTGGAGCATAGGAAACTGAGGAGTGACCTTATAGCGGTATATAAAATCATGAGAGGCATAGATGAGGTAGATGAGCAAGTGTTGGCTATCTACTTTATCTGTTGAGAGCACAGGTTAGAGTTGGATTCCAGGCAGAAAGGAGCCTATCAGATTCTAGGGACAGGTCCAGTGGCAGGAGTGCTATTGGGTCCTCAAGGAAGGAATGAGTGTCAGGTTAAGGTCTGGGGTTAAAGGATCGGGAAGTATCGTTAGGTGTGCTGTGGTAAATTAGAGAATCAGTTGAATAGTTACATATGAATTAGACTGGGTTTGTCATTATCTCAGATTTTAGGCATAGTTGTTTACTTAACTGGAGCCAAATCCTCCAAATTCTGATTTAAATGGATGCTTTCAGATGGTTCCAGGTGTGGGGTCATCGCTCATCAGTTTCGTCAAATCCCTGGGCAATTCCCCCAGAGTCTGCTGCACCAGAGAGTGTAGTTCCCATCTACAATGTAGAAATGGCTATCTGCTTGTTGGAAAACTGGGCCATATTTTTATTCTATGGGATCCTGGGTATGTCTCTGAGAGAGAAGCATCTGGAAACAAACAGGTGAAGGTGAAGTAGTGATGAGCTTCACATCCAGCAAGGTGAGGACTTGCTGATCTCTGCCCTCACCTAACGTAATATACAAACAAATGATTGAGGAGCAGAAAATAGGCCATTCAGCCTTTCAAGCCTGCTTCATCATATAATAAGATCACGGCTGAACTGAGTGTAACCTCTGCCTTTGGAAATACTATTCTTCCAAGATATCAAAGAAACTGACACTCCACCTGAACTTACAACTATTGCCTGTTTAATGTTTATTTGGCAAGTTTGTCCCCAGCCCCCTCTGCTGTTCCCTCTTTGCTCCCCATCTGCAGGTTGGCACGGTGGCCCAGTGGTTAGCACTGCTGCCTCACAGCGCCTGTAGACCCGGGTTCAATTCCCGACTCAGGCGACTGACTGTGTGGAGTTTGCACATTCTCCCCGTGTCTGCGTGGGTTTCCTCCGGGTGCTCCGGTTTCCTCCCACAGTCCAAAGATGTGCGGGTCAGGTGAATTGGCCATGCTAAATTGCCCGTAGTGTTAGGTTAAAGGGGTAAATGTAGGGGTATGGGTGGGTTGCGCTTCGGCGGGTCGGTGTGGACTTGTTTCCTGTGGCCTGTTTCCACACTGTAAGTAATCTAATCTAATCTAATCTAGTCTCTTCTCGTCTGCAGGTTATTCTCGACAATGGTCACTTTCCTCAACAATCCATGCCTGAGTCCAATTACCTCCTAAATACAGAAAATAACCTCTCCCAAGGGTGCACAGTAAATACTTCCTCAGGAGGAGATAGGAAAGCAGTGTTAAGCACTGAATATTTATTAATAGATCTGTCCAAATTTCAACAAGCCCCATATTGGTTTCAGAGGTTAGTTTCAGAAAATGCGGAAAAGTCATGTTGGATACGCCATTAAGTAGGAATGTATATGAAAATAGTGCTGACATTTCTCAAACAACATTTCTAAATTGTTAGGCCAACTCTCTGGAGCTGGTTACACATAACCAACCCTGCAGTCCAAGGTTTAAATCCAGAATTTCGTGTTTTGGAGCAGTGAGAGCACAGTTTTGGCCATTTGAAACTCTCACTTGAAACTCTTAAACTCACACGTTTCTTTGGGCTAAGTCTCCACCCTAATAACGTTAAAATAGATGCAAATTACAGCACTATAATGTCAGGGTGACATTTGTAATATATGCTACATGGTCCATAATTCTATAAACCAGTTTTCAATTGCAATTACCATCTATAATCACATTAAAGAAAACATGAATTAATAACCTACCTTACAATATGTTGGGTAACTTATGAATTGAAATAGTTACTAAATTTTGCACTTAATGTACGTCTAGCGGAAATAATATATTTCCTGTAATAGATGAGAATGCAGAATCAACCTGTATTTAAGGAAGTTGGTATCAAAACACAGATGGATTATATGATTAAAAAAGACTTTGTGTTCTAAAAAAAGCTCAACAGAAGTTGAACCACATGCTCTCAGCCTCTAAAATGTCATAGCTTACCATTATGCTTCATGTATATTATGAGTGCTTGATTATTTGCATTGAAAGTCTGTATGTGTTAGGTGGCTATTGAGTGATGTTAACACAGTGCTAACAACACAAGCCAATTCCATGGTGTGACCTTTACGATTATAAGTGGTGTAACAAAGGCATACATTCATAACAAAAACATGAGTTAAACCTGGAAAAAAAGTGCACCTGCCCAGAAATTCAGAAAACACAGACCTCCACATACTCATTCTTTTAAAAGATACACTGATGCCTCTTAAATTCAAGGAATTCCCAATTCTTCTGAACTGAAGTCAAACTACACTAGTGACCATTGTCTGTTTTCTTTGTTTGTGGTAAACTCAGCAGTTTAAACATTTCATCAATTAACATCACAGGTATTCTGCTAGGCACTTAACTAAATCACGTACTTTCATGGAAAGTACAAAACTGGGTCACAGTTCCAAATTAATTTCTTCCCTCTTTGAAAAAAAAGTGATCTTCACAGAAAAGAAAATCCATCTCCAAAATCTAAATTTTCAAATCATGATAATGTAAATTGTACACCTTTGTCACACACCCAGGTCAAGAGATAGTCCATACCAAGGTGAGGAGACGAATGTTGAGATGTTATGTGTTGAATAGTCCAAACATTCAATTGACTTATGCATTTATACATCCAAAAACATGTAGAACAAAGATAAAGAACAAATGATTAGAAATGGACTAATACCTAAATATGTGGCCTCAGCAAATGTGCATCTCTTGTATAAAGTATTGATTCTGAACAGGTTAATGTTAGACACAGCATTGTGATGATGTCATGTGACCTTGGGTGGGGAAAGCAGAGCCCAGCTTGAGATAGAAATAGTTGTATTAGCTTTGTCTCCTGATGGTTTTAATTATTGTGTCAGACTAGTCAAAGTAGCCTGCACCTACTACTATCTTGCAATAACTACATCTTAAGATAAGTACTCTTTTGAACAAGCCTCACCAATGGTTCATCCTCTACTGTTGTTAGGAAAGGCAGCCTTCAGGAACCAGTGGTCTCTTCAGGGGCTGGGATGCATCATTACTTCTGGAGATGATATTTCAATCTAATTTTGAGAAGTTTTCATTCCAGTCCTGTAAGTTTCTATTGATCATTTGATTTTTATTTCTGTTACAGCGCCTTAAGAGCTGTGCAAGAGCTGTTTATCTTGTGTAACATTTATTTAAAAGAGTAGAAAGGCAGTATCCTTCGCAACCATTAGCTTTTTGTGGTTGGTTCAATGGTTCATATAACAGCAGATGTAACCCAAAATACCAAGGTCGCTGAGTAGTATAAGAATGGATCATGTAGCTTCTTAAAGTCAATGTGCACTTAGGGTGGTCATGAGTACCTCCCAGAAATAATTACAAGTCTGATTTACTTGAATAATACTTTGTGGAAAGATAAAACAATTTGTATTAATTGCTTGCTATTTAATGTAATTTGCCAATGTACACTGAAGTTTGTCTGTTTTAAAATCACTCAGGCTGGAATTTGCACAAAGGTGATTGTCTTCAGATTAATAGATCAAATATTATTACTCTGAGAAGATATGGCACAGCCAATCTATTTTTCTTAAGGACAGTGAAAGGAGAGGCCCACAGCTTCCACATAAAAAGCAATGCTGCTCCTGGCTCACAAAGCAAACATAAGAAACATTAATCTGCTTTTTCTATGGCCTGTCACTCCTTGGCACTCAGGGTTGCTGATAAAGTCAGTACCGGTTGCAAGATGTAAAACTGTGCTTTAAAATATAATTTTTTCATCAGGCTCCAAATGCAGGATGTCAAGGCCCTATGACCTACCTTGGACAAAAGTCTCAAACACTGAGACACTGTGAGAAATGACATGGGGTTATGAGTGTAGCTATGACTACCAATGATTACAATGGTGCCTCTATTTCAAATTTTATAATAATTTTATAACAAGGTTTTTGTACTGCTGGCCGTACCTTCCTCAGCTCAGAAACAGATGGCTGCAATTGACAATGAAGTCTGCATTGTATTCAGGGAACAACTGGGTGAGTTTTTAAATGAGTCTTTCATTTTCTATATTTGAAGTGAGATAAAACTGATCTTAAAACAAAATCTTCTAAACTTTGAATTACGTTCTGAGGTGAAAACATTGTTAAAGAGGCAGCCAATTGTTTGACTGCAAGGTCCCAAGAAAGCAAAAGAAAACAGCGAATCTATTTTTGATGTTGGAAATGTAAAGGGAAATGTTGGCCAAGTAATTCAGAAAATTTCCTGCTCTTTTAGATTTTATCAGAAATATTGCTGAGTGCAGTAACACCACAAATGTAAAAAAAAAATGCATATCTCAATAAACAAAAAAGGATAACTACATTTTAAGTTGCATTCAAAGACTGTGCAGAGCAACATTTTAGCATTTTTTATTACATTGAGAACTGAGTTTGACATCAGCTTCAAACTGACTAATTCTGATATCACAATCAGATAGCAGAGTGAATTGGCCAATTCAATCACACTGTGTTTCCAAATTCTGTCAGCCTCGAGAGAGAGAACTGTCAATGATACACACAGTGCATTTAAAAAATCCACACACAAGTACTTCCACTTTGTGAACAGGGAGGGGAATGAAAGATATAGAAAAATATTAGCAGGGATTGGGTAGCTCATGGAATAAGCCATACAGTTGGCTTTAAAAATCAATTGCAGACTGTAAAACAACATGCAGACAGGTCTGCAGACGGACAACTCAATAAATGAGAGATAAAGACTGGAGAGAGTGAAGAAGATTAGCCTGACTATAGCTGAGCCATGCAAAGGGATGAAGGGTATGGAATTTGAAGAAGCAACGGGGCTAAATGCGTGGGTATTGGGTATTGAATGGAGAAGGAGGTCATGAAATTTGACAAGACCTAAAAATGGGTGATTGCCATGAGCCTTCTGACACAGAACTGCAGGCAAACCTTATGCTAACTGTTCATTACCATTACTGCAACATGCAACAAGTGCTAAATCTGGGGCTGAGTGACTGCACACCTGATTAAGTGGGTCATGCAAAATAAAGCTAACTAGAACTACTAGGAGTCAGACTGTACCTCTTAAAAGGTAAGTGCATTCATTAGGTACCACTGTTGGCTGGGGAACAGTGGCTGAACAGTAAGAGCACTAGAATAGTTGCAGACCTTATCTGAGGGTATAATCCAAGGATCTGTGACATAGCAGTGGAGGTTTAGTGTTGGAGAAATTCTTTTTCTATATGGAACAAAGGAGCATTTCAAGCAGATAAACTAAAATCAATGGCAACAGATGGCCATCGTAGTCAGTGTCAACAGTGTGGTCCCAAGGACCTGGATGCAATGTCATAAGAAATTCGATGACCTCAAACAGTGGTCAGGCAGTGAATGCAATGTCACACATTGTATCTCTGTAAATTGACCATTTATTTCACACAATCCTTTATTTACCATACTCCTATTCACTCACTACAAACAATCACAGCTCATACACAAAATTCATAGCTTTGACTCATCGTTAACATTGCTACAAATGTCACATCCATAACTCGCAAGTTGTAAACACTATCAGCTATTCAACCATGACAGCCATATTAACCAAACACATTGCACTGCACTCATTGAAACACTTTACTCTCTCTCGCATGACCAAGATGGTGCAGAAGCACAGAGTAAGTGGGAGACGGGGACAGCTGCACATTTTCACCTTGAAGGAATAGTTGCTGTCATCAGGGAAGCCACAGTTGAGGCTGTAGCCAGTTTTGAATTTTAACTTTCAAAGAGGAAGGCATGAATCTTCCTTCTGATACCCAACTTATGCTTTTCTTCTGAGCTGCAAACTGCAGATTGTGTAAGGATGCACTTTTACTTTCTACCTTCCCCTTACCACAGATTTCCCTTGTGCAATTTTCCTTTCAGATAAATGAAAATTGTAACCTGGACCATCGATGGTGCAGGACAAGAAATGGAAAAAAAAACTCTGATGATGAGAAAACACTGTCAGGCGATGTCACCTAATGCCTTAGCTCAGATCCTGACATTACACATATTTTCGAGAATAGTTGAGAGGTGGAGTCAGTGGGCATGAGTAATCTGCAGTACTACTCTAAAATGTTTGACACATTAGAAAATAAATCAGAAAGCCTGTGATCACTTTCAAAGAACTGTAAAGATCCAAAATCAGCCCTACACAGAGTTCGGAGATCATATTTTCCAGTGTGTAAATGGCAACCAACTCCATGTGGACCCAATTATGATGCAGTGCCTGGTGCCAGTTGCAACTGAAGTAAACGTAGATGCTACCTGAAATCCAGCTGCTGTCACAGAAACTGAGACTGAATTCACGCGGACACAGCAAATCCAGACTTGCTGCCAATAGAGCTGTGGATGCCATGTGGAAAGGGGCTTGGAAGGTCTCACTGCAGCTGGAAAAACTATTGTCTAACATGGTTTTTGATTCATTCATGAGATGTTGGCATCACCAGCTAGGGCAGTAATCATTGCCAATTCCCAATTCCTCGAGAAGCTGATGGTGAACTTTCTTCTTAAAGTGCTGCAATCCTTGGGCTGTAGGTACACTCACAGCACTGTTAGGGAGGGAGATCCAGGCTTTTACTTTAATCTGTAAGATGCATTTATAACATTCCCTCATTGTCTGGAGGACCATCCCATATTGACCCAAAGATAGTGAAGGAACGGGAATATAATTCCAATACAGATTGGTGTGGGACTTGAAAGAACTTGCAGCTGGTTGTGTTCTCATGCACAGACAGTCCATGTCTTTCAGGGTGGTAGAAGTCTTGGGTATGAGAGGTACCATGGAAGGAGCCTTGGTGAGTTGCTGCAATTCACATTGTTAAGGTGGAATAACAATGACTCTCTGGAGAATGAACTTTTGAGAGGGATTAAAGCTAGAACTAAGAGTGTAATTTAGAGACATTATCTGTAAAATCCAGCTTGAGAATAGTGCAACTGCTGCCATATTGCCATTACACATTGAATAGTTGGCACAATCTACTCTATGTAATGCCAATGACTTACCTGAAATAGTATCTGGTAGTCAGCACTAGAATGTGCGATTTGTATTTGAAACCCCAGTTGTAATACGAGAAAACATCAGTATCATGCAATTGAATTTTAGAGCCAGCACATCTGAAAATTAAGATTGGAGATAAAATTCTCACCAAATAAAACAGGCTAAGTGACATTAACAAGCTGACTTGTACAATCCATCTGCTTTTTGTTTCCAAGATTAATTTAATACCTACAGGCGATCTTGAGGCCAAGTGAATATCGGCCTCTGGACAGAAACTCCATGTTCAATTCCCATACCAGGACTTGATGGCCACAGAGGACGACTGGTGATAAGTTCCTATGAATTAAGAAACCTGCCACCATCTGCCCAAAAAGGGTGTGAGGATATTTTTAAAAAGTCAGTACTTAAGCATTACACTAATGGAATGAAATTACTGCTTGTATAAACGGTGTGAGGTATACATAGTATTTATCAGTGGTAAATCTTCCACTGCTGGAAAAGCTCTAATTCTGAGCGAATTTTCATTTTTAAATAGACATTTACAGTTTGATGCAATTTTCATTTCATTCTTGTGATAATAGATTTGATGAAAATTTGGTTTGTAGCACCTGGAGTGTAATAACTGTGGGTTCTGCGGATTCAAGGCAAGCACCTTCCTGTTTGTGATAAAGATAGATTGTGGCATTGTTTCCATTCACACAGTAAAAGGTTTGCAGAAATAAATTTTAGCTACTTTATTGCTGTAGATATTTTCAATCAATCCCTTCTGACATGTTGTGGCACATCTCTCGGGTAAATGGAACTTTAATCTCCTGGCTCAGAGTAGAGATACTATGACTACAACTGCAAGACCCAATAAGCTATATTGCATAAATGTATTAGTTCACTTGGATGGCTGACTTTCAATGCATAGTGATGTTGACATCACAGGGTCAATTCCTGTCCTGGCTAAGATCAGCATGATGATTCTATCTTCTCAAACTCCTCACTTGTTTGAGGTGTGGTGACACTCAGGTTAAACTCACCACCAGTTCTCTCTCTTTAATGAGAGAGCAGTCTCTTGATCCTCTGGGACAATGCTGAGTACTATATGTGTACTGTGGAAGTGTTCCTTCAATGTATACTCGATGTACAATGTGGAAAATTTCTTTTGAATGGAAAATTCCAGGAATGAAGAATTAACACCACCAATTTTATCCCCTTTGCTTTTCTCCTTTCTTGAAAGTATCACATTAGTTTGACTGTAGTTTTCCCTTGACCAGGGAAATGAGGTGGTCTTGAGTTTGAGGCACCTTCCTTATCCATATTAGAGTCATAGAGTCATAGAGGCCTACAGCATAGGAACAGTCCCAACTGCACATTGAGTCTACACCGGTCAAAAACAACCACCTAATTATTTTATCCCAGTGTGCTGAACTGCAGGATTGCAAAAACTCACTCAATGCATGTCAATGGATTAAGGTGGGCAAAAAAAGTCCCTCAAATTGTGCTTCTGAAAGTAGCAAAATTGTATTTAAAAAGCAGATGGCAGCTTGAGATAATGCAATGGAGATATTCGAAGTATTGCAAGCTCTCAACTGGTTTTTGTACAGCAAACTGATTTTATTAATCTAAAAGATGATTTCATGCTTTAAAATATAATTTATCAGATTGTAAACTCCAGTTCCAGGTGTTTTTGCTTCCTCACTGTTTTTGCTGTTTTTGCTTCCTCACTATTGACAAATGAAAACAATTGTTTGCTGCACACCCAACATGTTATAATATTTGCACGAGAGAAAAAGGAAGTTCTCACTCTCCAATGCATTTGGTGTCATCATTGCACAGGTTTACTGCTGTAAATAGATTTCAAAGCTCATCCCAGCCTCGGGCGACTATCTGTGTGGAGTTTGCATATTCTCCCCGTGTCTGCATGGGTTTCCTTCGGGTGCTCCAGTTTCTTCCCACAGTCCAAAAACGTGCAGGTCAGGTGAATTGGCCATGCTAAATTGCCCATCGTGTTAGGTGCATTAGTCAGAGGGAAAAGGGTCTGGTTAGGTTACTTTTTGGAGGTTTGGTGTGGACTGGTTGGGCCAAAGGGCCTGTTTCCACAATGTAGGAAATCTAATTTAATCTAATCAGGGACAGGATGAGGAAACTGCTTACGGCTGTGCAGCACCTGCTGCAGAATACCATGGTGAAAACACATGAAAGACAAGGGCTTGAATGATGATCGACTGCTCATTTCTTGTAGGTTTCAGCAGCATTCTGAATTAAAACTTACTCTGTGCTTTATTTCATATTTCACTAGTGTAAATCAATAAAAACATGTGTGCATTTTGAAAACAGGTACAGACCTTCAAAAATGGGGAAGGAGGTTTTAGTTTGATATTTGGTAGCTTAATGATATTAGTTCTACTTAATACATATTGAATTAAGGGCTCCTTATGTTGGGAAAGGAACAACAGATTTAAATTGCCCCTTTAGTCTTCTCAGGACATCTCACAGTGCTTTACAATCAATGTAGTATTTTTGAAATCCCTTCTGTAATGAAAGCAGGCACAACTGTTGATTTGAGGGAATTTCAATAATGTTAGCCACCGATTAAATGTGAATTGAATTGAATTTATTGTCACGCGTACTGAGACACAGTGAAAAGCTTTGTCTTGTGAGCAATACAGGTAGATCTCAAAGTTAAATAGCATAGATAAGTAAATAAGAGGTAAACAGTGGCAAAAACCAAAACACAGGTACAGGCGAATGTTAAGAGTTTGTGAGTCCATTCAGTATTCTAACAACAGTAGTGTAGAAGCTGTTTTGAAACCAGCTGGTGCATGTGTTCAGGCTTCTGTACCTTCTCCCCGATGGTAGAGGTTGTAGAAAAGCATTGCCAGGGTCAGATGGATCTTTGAGAATGCTGGCGGCCTTTCCTTGACAGTGGGCCTGGTGGATGAATTCTATAGATGGGAGGTTGGCCTTTGTGATTGTCCAGGCCGAGTTCACCACTCTCTGTAACCGTCTCCGATCTTGAATGGTACAGTTGCCATACCAGAGAGTGATACATCCAGACAGAATGCTCTTGATAGTACACCTATAAAAGTTGACAAGGGTATTCACTGTCATGACAAATTTCCTCAGCTGCCTGAGGAAGAAGAGACGTTGTTGGGTTTATGTAACCAGTGCGTCCACATGAAGAGACCAAGAAAGCTTGTTGTTGATGACAATGTGTAAGGGGGCTGAGTAACATCCCGCCAAAAGTCAATAATGAGTTCCTTGATTTTGCTGACATTGAGAGGTAAGTTGTTCTCAGTGCACCATTTTTCCAGATCTTCTACCTCCATTGGTAGTCTGTTTCGTCACCATCTGAGTTTTGACCAACTATGGTGGTGTCATCAGTGAACTTATAAATGGCATTAATCTGGTATTTGGCGACGCAGTCATGGGTATACAGTGAGTACAGTAGGGGGCTGAGTATATATCCCGGGGGGCTCCGGATATTGTCCCCAATCTTCATGGATTGTGGCCTGTGGACAGGAAACTGAGGATCCAGTTGCAGAGAGTGGGGCTTGGTCTGAGATCACTAAGTTTAGTAATCAGTCTCAAGGGGATAATAGTGTTGAAGGCTGAACTGTAGTCAATGAGTAGGATTCTTACGTAGCTGTTCTTGGTGTCAAGATGCTCTAGGGAGGAATGAAGGGCAAGTGATTTGGCATCTGATGTGGACCTGTTGGTCCAATCAGCAAATTGCAGTGGGTTAAGAGTAGTGGGGAGGCTGGAGTTGATTAATGCCATGACCAGCCTTTCTAAGCACTTCATAACTACCGAAGTTAGGACCACTGGGCGATAGTTATTGAGACATGAGCCTCTGTAGGCACAGGGATGATGTTGGCCCTCTTGAAACAGGCATAGACAGTGGCCTGTTGCAGGGAGAGTTTGAAGTTGTGCGAGAAGACCTCTGCCAGTTGATCTGTCGTGCCCTGAGTGAATGGCCTGGTATTCCGTCTGGTCCCATCGCTTTCCTTGGATTCACTCAAAGGAAAACTGATCTGACCTCTGACGCAGTGACTGTTGGGATAGGTTTGTCAGGACTTGTCGGAATAGGTGTTACCTCTCCACCGATATTTTGCTCAAAGCGGTCATAGAAGACATTGAGACGATCTTGGAGGGATGTGTCTGCTTTCTTGCACTGTCTCTTTTTAAAACCTGTGATGTCATTCAGACCTTGCCATAGTCATGGGTGTCTGTCTGGGTCTCTAGTTTGGATCGCTATTGGTCCTTGACTGTCTTAATGGCTCTGCGAAGGTCATATTTGGATTCTTTATATTTGAGTGGGTCTCCTGATCTGCAGGTCACATGACCAGTTCTTAGCAGTTTCTGTATGTCCTGATCCATCCGGATTTCCTGTTAGGGAGAACCCGGATTGACTTCCTCGGTACACAGTCCTGCACACACTTGCTGATAAAATCTGTGATGGTGGTGATGTAATCATCCAAACCACCTGCAGACTGTTTGAACATGGCCCAATCAGCCGATTCCAGACAGGACCTGAGTTGATCCTCTGCCTCATCCTCCTTCAGCACTGGACCTATATCCACAAGGGAGTCTCCTGCTTGAGCTTTTGCCTGTAAGGTGGGAGAAGAAATATGGCATTGTGTTCAGAGTTCCCAAAATGAGGGTGGGGAATGGAGCGGTAGGCATCTTTCACAGTGGTGTAGCAGTAGTCTAAAATGTTCGGGCCCCTGGTGGGGTAGATAATGTTCTGGTGGTACTTGGGCAACACCTTCCTTAGATTGGCCTGATTGAAGTCGCCAGTTACAATAAACAGGGCCTCAGGGTGTTGTTAAATGATTCATCCTATACTTGTAATGCCACCATTTATCATTTATCTCCAGTTGTCCTGGAATAGGTTGATGGGTCTTCTAATAGAATAATGCAGTTTGGGACAGTTTGATATAAAGGAGTGGCTTGCTTGGCCACTCCAGAGAGTGGTTGAGAATCAGGTATGCCAGTGTAGGATCAGTATGGTCCCACACATTTCAGAGATATGATTAATTAATCTGTTCTGGGAAGATAAATATTTAATAAGGTATCAGAGAACTCTCCCTCTTTCTTTTAATAATGCAATGGGATCTTTCACATCCACCTGGTAGATGATGCCTCAGTTTGACATCTGTCTGAAGGAAGCCAGTTATCCTTCAATTGAGACTTCAGTGAACCAGTTTTTGCAATCGTAGAACAACATTGAGGTCACTTTTACTACTACCAGTGTTATTTTTACATTCCCTGTATGCTAACTAGACGTAAACTCTCACATGGCGAGATCTGATGTCATTTTTCCTAAATTAATAGTCCAGGTCTGGTTGGCAGACAGAGCAATGTATCACTACTGTATCTATATTATGCATCTCCAAAAAGAGTTGTAGTGAGTCAGTGCAGTGCATGGCAAGATCCAAGCATTTAGTTATATGCCCCCCTCTGCTGCCCTCTGCTGGAGAGGTGTAAATGAAAATAGTTTAGTAATTGCCAACAAGGTTTATACAGTGCAAGTACAACAACATGATGATGAATAAGGCTGTCATGGAATTTTCTTTTACATTTTATTTGAAAAACTAAGGACTGGAGAACATTGTTATGCATTTTTGTAACTCTTATATAGTTGTTTTTAGTTGGGTTTTAATGGTGAGAAAGATTTGTTCATGTGTGCGGATTATGCTCAGGTTCACCATGAGTCAACAAAGCATTTAATTGTAAACAAAGGACAATGAAGAAATATTTAGGGTTGCTGAGGGATCTTCAACCCTAACACTGAGGGCTGGTAATTTTATAAATGACAGTTATGCATTTGGCTGAAGGCACCTTAAAAATAGAAATGATGATTACATAAATGTTTTCTTCACTAGAGGTGGTGTCTAACTAATCTTACCCCACAGTCCAAAGAACTACTCTGAAATGAACAAGTTTTAGAACTCACATTCAGAACGCACATCTTAAAAGTGAGATTGCACTGAGGTTTGCATTCCATAAAAATAAACAGTTGCCAAGTGAGACTTTGCAGGTTGCATTTTCAACTTAAAGAACTTTGTTCATCACTGTCATTGTACATTCATGTATAAAATGAATATCAAGTTTAAATCAAGGAAATCTAATAAAGGGAGCCCATAATAATCCATCAATTGTCCAAATCTGTCCTACAGTTCAGAGTGGAAATCGAAAGGAAAGTTAAAATCATGGAATCACAGAGGTGTCACATGCAGACAGCGGTTTTTCGGCCCTTTGTGTCTGTACCAGTTCTTCAAATATGTATTATTATCTACTTCCAATCTCCTGCTTTTCCCCCACAATGTTGCACATTATTTCCATTCAAATAATCATCCAATGCCCACTTCAATGCCACATTTTTGGGCAGTGCATTCCATACCCTAATTGTTTGCTAAATGAAAACATGTTGCTCACCTTGCATTTGCTTCTTTTGCAAATCACTTTAAATCTATGACTCTTGTTCTCAAACTTCTTACATTCTTCTACTCTATTCAGCCCACTCATGATTTTGAAAATATCTATCAGATCTCTGCTTAGTTTTCTTCTCTCCAAAGAGCACAGGCCCTCTTCTCTAATTTGTTTTCAAAATTGAATTTTATTATCAGTGAAACCATTCTTTTAACTGATTCTGCACTCCCTCCAATGCATTCACTTCCTTCCTATAATCTGGTGGCCAGAACTGTATAAATGCTCCAGCTGAGGTCCAACAAGCATCTTAAACAAGCTGAACATTACCTTCTTGCTATTGTATTCTATACTGTTATTAATAAAGGTGAGGATGCTATTTACTTTACTCAGTGCTCTTTCCATCTGTCCTACCACCTTCAATGGTTGTGCACTGGTGCGCTCAGGTCCCTCTACTCCTGTATGCCATTTAGAAGTGTACCCCCTCTTTATCTTTCCTTTCAATGTATTCCTACCATAGTGCATCACCTCACATCCTTGCATTGACTCCATCTGCGACTTTCCCACCCACTCCACCAACTTATCAATGTCCTTTCTCAGTTCTACAGTGTCCTTCTTACAGTTCACAATTCTTCCAAGTTTTGTGCCATCTGTAAAATTTGAAACTGTTCCTGCACATCAAGGTCTACACATTAACATATATCAGGGAAAGCAAGGGTACCAAAACAGACACCTGCGGAACTCTACTACAAACCTTCCTCCAGGCCCGAAATATCCATTGACCACCACTCTCAGTTTCATAATCCATTGACCACCATTCTCTTTTCTGAAAAACACAAAGAAACTGAAAGTTTACTGGCATCACAGAATCCACCAGTAAAATAAAATGTGTCAAGGTTTTGTCGTCATAGTCCTAACCAATACATGAAATTGGTAGCCAAAGTCAAATGTTTAATTTCAGATGTTGAGAGAGCAGAGCCAAGCTAAACCAAGTAGGAGATACCGAGATGGAAAGAGAAAGAATGCAGATAGTTTATTTGAAAGTGTAAAAGGAGGACGAAGAGAAAAATATCTTATCGTTACTGCTTGTTAAATGACGATATTTTGGTTGAATTATGTTAAGTATCTGTCATACATGTTGTTTTGAGATTACTGTAAAAACAAGTATACAACCCAACTTGTTAGATTTTCAGACACTGTTCCTGTTGGTTGAAATCACATTGTTTTCTGCAAACTTATGTACATGTACCATTTTACAGTTTAAGAGCATCAGTTGTTTAGTTTAATTTCCCTCTCTGATAGCCCGTTTATTGGGAAGCAGAATAAAGTTCAATAATGGCTGCTTCCAGCTGAGCTTATAGTATTTTTGCTAATGTTTTGACCAGGTTAACCCTTCAGTTGGCCACAACAAAGATTTCAAATTATTTTTATGATGCAACTATATCACTTTCCAATAAAAGTGTAGTTTACTATTTGAATGGAATCAAATCAGAAGCCCATTATAAGGTTTATCTGAGTGAAAGAAAGACAAATTGTATCACTTTATAACTCTATGAAAATGAATAAAACATGGCATCAAACACATGAAAACTCACTTGCAATGTTTAAAAAGGGGTGAGTGTCCAGGAAGAAAGGAAGATCAAGAACTTGCTACTTAAAAAATCCTTGGGGTCCTTGAAATGTTGGGTTTAGTCTAAGACCACAGTTGTTTAATTCATGACTTGTATCCTCAGCAGTGGCAGAGGAGTTAAACTAATATTTTGCATCAGTCTTTATGGTAAATCATAATCTAATCAAGTAGAGTTAGTATGGCTTCATGAAAGGGAAATCATGCCTGACTAACAGGGTTTTTCAAGGAAGTATCAACAAGAGATGACAAAGGGGATCCAGTAGAAGAGCTGGATTTGGACTTCTAGAAGCCATTCGACAGGTACTTCCTAAAAGATTAAGCCATAACTTAAAGAGCCCTTGAAGTTGAAGGCAGAATATTGGCATGGATAGTGAATTGGTCCATAGGCAGGAAATGGTGAGTGGGGGAAAAGGGATTATTTCTCAGGTTGGCAATTCATGACCAGTGGGATCCATAGGGATCAATGCTGAGACTGCAACCATTTACAATATATATTAATAACTTAGAAGGAGGGAGTGAATGTACTGTAGCCAAATTTGATAATGATACAAAATATGTGGAAAGGCAAGTTGTGAGAGAGATACAAACAGTTTATAGAGAAATATTGATAAGTGGACAAAACAAAATTGACAACTTGAGTTATAATGTGAGAAAATGAAAAGTTGCTCATTTTGGATAAGAAAATTAAAAAAAGGAATATTATTTTTCAATGGAGAAAAGCCACAGAAAGCTGCAACACAAAGGGACTTGGGGATACTTGAGCATGAACCACAGAAAGCAGGTAATTGGGAAAGCTAATGGAATGTTAGCCCTTATTTCAGGAGTTTGGAATATAATAGCAGGGAAGTCTTACTGCAACTGTAATAAGTGTTGGCGAGACTAGATCTGGAATACTGCAAGCAGTTTTAGTCCCCTCATTTAAGGAAAGGTATTACATCATTGAAAGCAGTTCAAAGAAGGTTCTATTGGATGATCCCTGGTGTAGAAGAATTGTCTTATGAGCAAAGGTTGGGACTCTACTCACTGGTCTTTAGAAAAATGAGAAGCGATTTAATTAAAACATACTGTATTCTTAAGGGGTTTGACAGGGTAAATGCTGAAAGGATGTTTTCCCTCATGGGACAGTCTAGGACCAGATAACATAGTCAGAGGTGCCAATTTAAGATGGAGATGAGAAGGAATTTCTTCTCTCAGAGGGTTGTGAATCTTTGGAACTTCTTGACACAGAGACTGTGTGGGCAGTGTCCTTGTGTATATTTAGGGCTGAGATAGATAGATTCTTGATCAATCGGGGAATCAAGGGCAATGGAGAAAGGGCAGGAAAGTGGATGTGAGGAATGTTGCATCAACCATGACCCTATTGAATGTTGGATCAGGCTCATGGAACTGAATGGCCTACTCCTGAGCTTATTTCTAATGATCAGTAACAAATTTTGAAGATAGTGTTGAGTTTTCAGTGAAATGGGAATTTCTCCAATTTGTTTTATCGTTGAGCCAGAGGTTAGGCGAGACAGTGAGAGACAAAGGGAGAGAGAGCAATCTTTTCAGTTCTGTTGCCAGAACTACATCAGTCTTCTCACTACCCAAACATGCTTGCCTGAAATATAGTTCAATTGTATATTCATGAGTCTGACTTCACTGTTTCCTTTCAAGCTGGTTAATCTACAGATAACTTTCAGCCTCGTATGTAAAAATTCCAGAAAGGTGTAAAAATATGAATATGTTTCAATTATTTGATGACATGTTAATTTCTGTTCAAATGTGGTCTTGTTTAGTGATGGTTTAAGAGCTTGCTTAAATAATTAATTGTGGTCAGGTTATCACTACAGCATTGTTTTTACCACTTTACAACCATCTTATTCCTTGTAGGTTCTCAGGTGTTGAAAATTAAATGATGAAAGTTGAAAAATTGATTATCCATTTTATCATTCAATGCAATGTTTAACAATAATGGTCATTAAGTAGGTAATTTTATAGTAAAGTCAAGAATTTGAAGACAATGCATTTTAAGGACAAATCACTTGAGCACAGAGTTCAAACAAACCTTTACAGTTTCCCAGTGTACCAACCGTAGGAAGAATGACCACACATGCAACTTGCTGACTGTGTCATTATTTACAAAGCAATACAATTATATTCTGATAAACCTTTACAGTGATGTTATTTCCCTTGCCTCTGGAGTAGATGGAACCTGAATCTAGGCCTCCTGATTCAGAAGTAAGGACACTACCAGTGCACCACAAGAGCCACAACAAAACAGTGCATCAGTAACCAGCAAAATGATCACAGGTGAATACTTTGACTTGTGCTGGTAAAGTCACCCTTCTTAACTAGGATGAACATGTCTATAATCAGTGCCTATTCACATTGACTGACAAATTAGCATAACTGCCATAAAGTTAAATAAAAGCAAAATACTGCCATTGCTGTATATCTGGACTGAAAACAGATAGTGCTGGAGAACATGAAGGAGTCAGAAAGGTTATATTGTAATAAATTGGATATGCTGATAGTGTTGTATGAAGAGGGTTGGGAGGAAGCTTTCATTTGGAGCATCAACACTGATTTCAACCAGTTGGCCTGAATGCGTGTTCCTCTGCAGTCCATCAGTAGCTCAATGTCTATAGCTTGATTTGGAGGTACTGGTGTTAGACTGGGATGTACAAAGTCAAAAAATCACTGGTGTGTATACTCCACAACTACCTGATGAAGGAACAGTGTTCCGAAAGCTAGTGCTTCCAAATAAACCTGTTGGATGATAACCTGGTGTTGTGTGATTTTTAAGTCCATAACTTGCTTCACTATCCCCCTCTATTGGTGAAACAGGAAAATACATTTGACACAAGTTGCCATTAAAACAATGTGAATATTTCTCATTGAACATGTGAACATTATTAACCCTAATAAAGAAAACCAGATTCATGTTTCTTCACATATCATTTGGTAACATATATGCAACCAACTAACTGTTGCAATATCAGCTTCTCAGGTCTACCATACAAAAGCATTTTAATAATTTTATGATGGTGACAAAAGAAGTAGCTGAAAATGTGTTGCTGGAAAAGCGCAGCAGGTCAGGCAGCATCCAGGGAACAGGAGAATCGACGTTTCGGGCATAAGCCCTTCTGCACAAAAGAAGTAATCAAGTAATCCATTCTGGCAGAGTCATGATTGAAAGTGAGCTGCGGTGACTAAGGTAATTGTTTTAAATTGAAAGAAAACATTTATAATTATCTATGGTGTGTTGGTGTTTATTGGTATGGGGATTGAGTTTTGAAGTCACGAGGTCATGCTTCGGCTGTACAAGGCACTGGTGAGTCCACACCTGGAGTATTGCGTGCAGTTCTGGTCACTGCATTATAGGAAGGATGTGGAAGCTTTGGAAAGGGTTCAGAGGAGATTTACTAGGATATTGCCTGATATGGAAGGAAGGTCTTACGAGGAAAGGCTGAGGGAACTAAGGCTGTTTTCTTTGGAGAGAAAAAGGTTGAGAGGTGATTTGAGACGTATAAGATAATCAGAGGGTTAGATAGGGTGGACAGGGAGATCCTTTTTCCTCGGATGATGAAGGCTAATACAAGGGGACATAGCTTTAAACTGAGGGGTGATAGATTTAGGGCAGCTATAAGGGGTAGTTTCTTCACTCAGAGAGTATTAGGGGCATGGAACGGCCTGCCTGCAACAGTAGTAGACTCGCAGACGTTATGGGCTTTTGAATGGACATTGGACATACATATGGATAATAATGGAACGGTATAGGTTAGACATCAGAGCTCATCGCAACATCAAGGGCCAAAGGGCCTGACATTAACTGTAACATTCCATGTTCTATATTTTGGTGCTATTGCTGTGCAATCGTTAAATGTCCCCTGAACAATGTTCATCCAGGTACTAAAATTTCTAAGATCACTTCCCCAGGAATGTTGAAATCCGATTTTTAAAAATAAAGTAGGTCACAGCCGGCTGTTGTGGTGAGCGGGGTTAAATTGTCTGTGTGATACTATTAATGTGAGTTGGTGTGCATTATCCTACCACCATGTTGTAGGATCATGCTTGTTTCTGGCAGCCTTGTGACAAGATAAAGTTACAGCGAGATGTTTCTTAAATAAATTAAGATTTCCTTCACCTCAGCAGACTCTAAATTTTGTTCAATAGTGCAAAAATGCAAACATATTATATGGTGACAGAGTTAAAAAATATTGGGAAGATCTTTGCTTTACTGAAAAACTTTGAGTGGGCCCCAGCTCCCAATCTAGCACAAGTATAGGTAAATCAGTGTTGAGGATTTACAAAGTCAAAGCCACATGATACCAGGTTATAGTCCAACTGGTTTATTTGAAATCACAAGCTTTCAGAGTGCTGCCCTTTCATCAGGTGAACTAGAGGGAAGTGCACAGGCAGAGATCTTAGTGTATAGATCCAAAAGCTTGTGATTTCAAATGAACCTGCTGGACTACAACCTGGTGTTGTGCGACTTCTGACATTGTCTACCCCAGCCTAATACTGGCACCTCCACATCGAGGATTTCTGAGGTATCTCAGTACATCTGGCCTCACCGCAAAGCCAGGCAGCGACTAGTGCCTGGGGTCTGCTGTGAAAACATGCAATAGATGTCTTTTAAGAAAAATCAAAGAGTGTTGATATCACTGATATTTTAGTCCATTTTGACATGGAGCTAACCACTAACATTGTTGCAAATGTATCTTTTGCAGGACTGGGAGCTGTAACCTGCAGAAAAATGAAAACAACAGACTAGTTCACTATGCATCTTGTTCATTGACAGAAACTAAAGAGATGCGCAATGATGGAAAAAGAAGCATTAGTTGCTACAGGAGCTTGTGAAAAGTTCATAGATTATATGTTCTTGGTCCTCAAGATAGAGGCAGACTCTTAGTAAGAAGCATAACCTTTTTATGAATTAGCAAAAATGTTCCCCTGATTACAAGATTTAGATTGAAAATGATGAGATTAGTTAAAAAGACAGAGTATACAACATGGAAACAGACCCTTGGATCCAACCAGTACATGCCGAACATAATCTCAAACTAAGCTAGTCCCACCTGTCTGCTCCTGGCCCATATCCCTCCAAATATTTTTATTCATGTACTTATCCAAATGACTTTTAAGTGTTGTACCTGTACTGGCATCCACCGTTTCCTGTGGAAGTTCATTCCACACACAAACCACTTTCTGTGTAAAAAGGTTGCCTGTCATGTCTTTTTAAAATCTTTCTCCTCTCGCCTTAAAATATGCCCCGTTGTCTTTAAATCCCCAACCTTCGGGAAAACATCTGCCATTCATCTTATTTATATTCTTCGTGATTTTAAAAACCTCTATAAGGTGATCTCTCAACTTCCAATGATCCAGTGAAAAATGTCCTAGCCTATCAAGCCTCAAACTCTCCATTCCCAGCCACATTCTGGTAAATATTTTCTGAACCTTCTCCAGCTTAAATATATGATAATATTTAGTGCTTAAACAGGAATGAGAGATACCTCAGTAGCTGGGATAGCTCTCTTTTATGCACACATTTTAACAGATTGTCAGAAATCCATATACATTCACTAAGTCAGTAAACAGACCATTGGACTGGATGTCAGCTGGTAGAGAAGACATGACGAATCGGGGGAAACTGCTGAGTTACGGTATTTGTGCCCGTAACTCTCTCATTCCACAGTGTAACAACTCCGATTATTTCCCAGCTCCCCGAGCATTGAACAAAGACGTTCAGAGAGGCTACAGCATTCTGTCCATAAGTTCTGGGAAAACAGCAAACTGTGGCAGATGCTTTGCCCCCTATCCCTACATAGTTTTAATTGAAGAAGTGGAAACCTTTACATTGAAATCAACCACAACTTTACTGCTCCTCGGATGCTGCCTGAACTGCTGTGCTCTTCCAGCACCACTAATCCAGAATCTGGTTTCCAGCATCTGCAGTCATTGTTTTTACCACAACTTTACCAGTGTCCATTCAGCAACTGAATTAAATCAAAGATACACAGAAACCTGGTTAACAATGTTCTCAGGTCAGAGGATGGTTATCAAACGTGCCTCACAATCACAACAGAGAGAACAGCTTACTGTACTTGTAGAGTTACTCATCTGTTATGAGATATTTGTCTTGTCAAGACTCCTGATACTCAATATATTGCAATAATTGCACTCAGGGAAACTGGGTAACATACATGTGGAGGCAAAGCAAGACATTTTGATTAGTGGCCATATCTCCTTAAATCATTGGAAAAGATTATATCAAGTTGTATTTCTTGCACTATTATAACAAGAGATAAAAGGACCATTGATGTCATATTTCTTTCTATTAAGGGAATATCTTGGGACAGACCTCTTCAAATACGGAAGTAAAATCATTTTGGTGGTAGTGGACTACCATTCTGGATGGATAAAAGTCAAGGAACCACAGGGTCACATGTCTGAACCAGTGATCAAATTGCTGAAGGAGATGTTTGTAATACTTGGAATCCAAAACATTGTAATCTCAGGCCATGGGTGACAGTTTGTTAATGAATACTTAGAAAGTTTGGGGATGCTGCAGAGAATGCCTTAAATGGTGGGGAAACAGTTCTGAAGAAAGCAAATGTTTGCTTACAAGGTAAAGGGCTGAGGCAGCAATGCAAGGCAGCTATTTAGGGAATGATCCCAGAGTGGGACAGGAGGGGAGAGAGTGTACAAACATAACAAAAACAGCAAATAGGGGTCAAGGAGGAAAACTGATTTAAAGGCAAAAATGATTTATGCTTCATGGTTGTTTCCTGTTATGGGAGAGTCTAGGACCAGAAGGTATGACCTCACACCCATTTAACCCAGAGAGAGGAAGAATTTCTTCTTTCAGAGATAATGGAATTCTTTACTGTTGTCAAGACTAGCTTGTTAAATATATTCAAGGCCAAGATAGATAGATTTTTAATCCTGAAGGAATTCAAAGGTTTTGGGGAAAAGGCACTAAAGTAGAGTTGAGAATTATCAGATCAGCCATGAATTGAATGGCAGAGCAGAATTCACGAGATGAATGGCTTAATTCCACTCCTAAACTTTATAACCCTATTGTCATGACATCATATGGATTGGACCATATTACTAGCTCATGGAGATCCTCTCATGCCAATTTTGAAGCAGCAAGAGTAGCTCATGCAGTGAAATGATTGCTGAAAGAGAATGACAGCATTTCTGAGCTCTCATCTAACTCCACACCACCATGATTTAGCTCCATGTGAACCCAACATGTGGGAAGAAGACCAAGAACTCAATTCCCTACTCTCATACAAACATTCATGTCGCATGCACAAGATGATGACTTGAAAGAAGTGACAAGAAAGTGAATGAGACCTGTTCCAGTCAGATGTGGAACCATGGCCAAACATCACCAATCGTACACCTACCAGGTTTCCAATCAGGAGACCCTGTTCAGATTCGAGATCAAGCTCATTATTGACAAGTAGTGGAACTGATACCCACCATCTACCTTATTCAATCAGAAAATGGTACACTGCAGTGCAACCGAGGGGAAGCAACACTCTACAGTTGAAGCAGTTACTAACACAAACAAGCCAAACAATCTGCATCCATTAAGATATCCAGATGACAGCCTGATCTAGCGCGATTTGTCAATTCTCCTTCTGTCCAGCACAGTCTGTGAGCCTCAGGTAGCACTTGAATTCCCAACCTCCACCAAAGAAGCTGAGAATGCATTCTGATAGACTCCTGAAACAGCACAATGTTTATTCCTGCAAAAAAAGAAACTGAAGTCAGAGACGTGGGGAAAGATGAGATATGGTTAGTGGATTCAGATATTCGGGAGAACTGTAGCAAAAAAGATATTAAATTCTCCATAAGAGCAGCTTTAGGATTTGCTATCTGTAAGAAATTGATTAAATTACTGAATTGCCTTATTTGAAGGAGCCGGGGAGATTTTGAAGGATGAATATATCATAACAATTTCCAGCATATATCTTATTCACATGGAGAATCTTTTGCTTAGTGTCACACACCATCTGCACAATCAGATGTCTTTCCCGATGGGGAATTGAGTATTGACTTTTTTTTTATTTGTCCACAGGATGTGAGTGTTGTTGGCTGGGTCAGCACTTGTTGCCTGTCCCTAGTTGCCCTTGGTGGTATGCCACCTTCTTTCATTGCTGCAAACTGATTATTAGATTAGATTAGATTGCTTACAGTGTGGAAACAGGCCCTTCAGCCCAACAAGTCCACACCGACCCGCCGAAGCGTAACCCCCCCATTCCCCTACATTTACCCCTTTACCTAACACTACGGGCAATTTAGCATGGCCAATTCACCTGACCTGCACATCTTTGTGACTGTGGGAGGAAACCAGAGCACCTGGAGGAAACCCACGCAGACACGGGGAGAATGTGCAAACTCCACACAGTCAGTCGCCTGAGTCGGGAATTGAACCCGGGTCTCTGGCGCTGTGAGGCAGCAGTGCTAACCACTGTGCCACCGTGCCGCCCACATTATTGTAGGTAGATCCATAATAGTGTTAGGAAGTTCCAGGATTTTGACACAGCAATATATTTCAGGTTGATCTCCCTTGCCGGTGGTGGTCTTCCCATGCATCTGTTATCTTTGTCCTTCTAGATGGGAGTGGTTACAAGTTTGGAAGGTGCTACTTAAGGAGCGTAAATGAGTTGTTATAATGTATCATGTAAAAAATACACATTGCATATATGTAATTGAGAGAGTGAATGCTGAATATAGTGGATGAGATATGAATCAGATAGGCACTTTGGTCCTGAATGGTGTTGAATTTCTTGAGTGTTGTTGGAGCTGCACTCATCCAGGTAGGTGGACAGTATTCCATAATATTCCTGATTTGTGACTTGTAAATGGTTGATAAGCTTTGGTGTGTCAGTAAGTGAGTTTACAGCTGCCAGATTCCTAACCCCTGGCCTACTATTGTAGCCATTTTATTAATATAGCTGATTCACTTCAGTTTGTGGTCAATGATGACCCCAGGATCTTGATCATGGGGCAATCAGTATTGGTAATGCCATTGAATGCCAAGGTGAGTTGTACAGATTCTTTCTTTTGAAGTTGGTCATTGCTTGGCCCTTGTGGGTGTGAATGTTAGTTACTATTTATTAGCTCAATCCTGGGTATTTTCTATGTTGTGCTGTACATGGAAATAGATGGCTTGAGTATCGGAGGAGTCCAGGAATGCCACTGAACGCTGTGCAGTTATCAGCAAACATCCCCAGTTCTGGCCTTATGATAGACAGAAGGTTATTGATGAAGCAGCTGAAACCGTGGGACCTAGGACACTTCCCTGAGGAACCCCTGCAGTAAATATGGAATTCACAAAGTGGGTACCACCTATTGCACCCTCAACCTTAAGCAAACCAGCCATCCCTTTAAGCCTCACGTTAATTTTCATTGAAACGGATCCATTGCCCAAACTCTCCAGTAAAAGGCATGTCCCTGTTGACTATCCTAACTGAAATTACAGATGTGCCTTTTGCTAACTGAAATGATGTAGTCTCATAAAGATGGTCATTCACCCTCAGCCAAAAGGGTCTGTGGGTGGATCAGTTGAGAGTATGATCATCTGAAATGCTAACCTTGTATCCCTCTCCATAGATGCTGCTTGATCTATTCAGTATTTCAGCAATGTCTTCATTTCCCTCATTCCAGCATCTACACTATTGTTTCCCCACATTAAGAGCTGCATCTCTCTCCTTTTCTTCATTCTTGCTTTTCCTCTGCTATAACAGACATGCAATAGTATGCCCAAAAGAAGTGTCATACCTACTTCTGAATAGCTGTCACTATGGATAGATGTGGGTGAAATGCTCTTAATTTGGATTTCTCATTCCCAGAAGCAGTGGATGCAATTCCCAAGTCAAAACACAAAAGTCACTCAAAAAACATTTTTTGAAACTCTTCACACTCCACAGGTTCAGAGATACCTCACTTCCACCTCTCAGATAACCCCTGAACCAGCTATACCTCAATACCTTCATTCCAAGAGAGACCTAAGACGTGCAGAGTGTTTTTTGAATGGTAAGAGATTGGAAAGTGTAGATATCAAAGAGACTTGTATCTTTATCAATAAGTCACTAAAGGCTAATGTGCAGGAACAACATGCTATTAGGAAAGCAAATGGAATGTTAGCCTTTATCTTAATAGGGTTTAAATACAGCAATAGTAAAATCTTGCTTCAGTTGTATTGGTTAGACTGCACCTAGAATACTGTGTGCTGTTTTGTTCTCCTTATCTCAGGAAAACATTATTGATGTAAGAGAAAGTACAGCATAGGTTCATTAAAATTGTTCTTTGGGATAAGTGGGACTGTCCTATGAAGTGAGATTGGGCAAACTGTGCTTGTACCCTCTGGGGCTTTGAAGAATGAGACGTGATTTCATTAGAACTTACAAAATACTTAAAGGGATAGACAGGGTAGATGTTTCCCCTAGTTGGGGAGTGTAGAACCAAGGGTACAATTTAACAAAAAAAAATGCCATTTAGGACTAAACGAGGAATTTTCTTTACCAAAGGCTTGTGAATCTTTGGAATTCCCTACCTAAATGTCAGTCTTTGCGTATATTTTTGAGGATATTAGGTTTCTGATTTCCAAGGGAGTAAAGTGATTGTGGAGACAATGTGGATAAACAGCATTAAAGTATTTGATCAGCCATGATTGCATTAAATGGCGGAATAGGCTTGATGGGCTGAATGGCCTACTCCTGTTCTGTTGTTCCTTTCACAGAATCTCTGTAAGTGCAGGAGGACATTCAGCTCATCGAGTCTGCACCAAACCTTCAAAACGCATCAGACCTAGACGCAGCACTCTGCGTAATCCCTGTATTTTCCATGGCTAATCCATCTAGCCTGCACATCCCTGGGCACTACACGGCAATTTACCATGGCCAATACACCTATCCTGCATATCCGTGGACTGTGGGAAGAAACCCACACAGACACAGACAGAACATGCAAACTCCATACAGACAGCCGCCCAAGGCTGTTGTCGAACCTGATTCATTGCATTGTGATGTTAATAATAATGAATTCAGGACTGCAGTGGTACTGACCCTCATTACCAAATGTAATAAGCTCATTCAGATCATGGCAGGTGGTTAACAGCAAGGTCAAATCACATTAGGTACCTCAGGAAGGATGGACTTTGCTTTTGAAAACTGGCAGAACAACCTCAGCATAGTTTGCCACTCAAAAGAAATGACATCCCAATTGTGTAATGGGAAAACACTGGAAATGTTACTGTAGGAATGAAAATATTTATGCTGTAAATGGTGTTTAGATGTATATGACATCAAGTATACATTATTAGTGCAGTCATTGTCACCACTTTAATGTTTATTTTAGTGCTTTAATCAGGACAGTCCTTTTAACATAGCAGAAAATAAATTACAGTACTTAAGACAGGTGGAACCATAAACTAACACTTTTCTTTCCATGTTTGTACCTAACAGAAAACACTTCTCCCAAGTAAATAATATAAAAAGAAAAACCCTCTCCTTTCAAAATTAATGCCCACTACTGTGCCATAATTCCTTCTTACAGCAGAAACACTTCTTAATCAGTCAGGTGGCGAACAAACAACAGCTACACATTGTAGTCTCTAAACCATTTTCATCTACCTCTTGATAGGAACATAGTCACATAATTATGGACAACTCAAAACGCATCAAAATATGTTTCCTTCGTGATCAATCAGTAATAACAGTTTAATTTTAATAGTTCAAACAAATCACAATTACCTTTTAATAAAGCATTTTCCCAGAAATAAAGTCTTGCAACTCAAAGTAAGAGAATTTCTAAAACACAATCTGTAACAGGTCAAAGCATAATACACAACTGCAAAATGATAAAACATTTTTAAAAATGTTTTGTTTTGTTTAAGTGCTTTCCTGACACAATACTAGTACAGCAATTTACAAAAAGAACACATTTATATATGTGAGGACTTCTGCACACAAGTACAAAGTGCCATACATGCATCTTTCGGAAATAAACAGAATATCATCTTGAAATCTTGTCAGGCATATTTTCCTTGAATTTCTTTCTCTTGCACCATGACTATTTGCCTACCGCTTTCAGCAGGAGAAGAACAAAATCCTCTATGGGTCCTTATTATTGGTTGATCGTTTATTTTTGAGGATTGCAAGAATAATGGGTGGAATGCGTGTGTATCGCTTTTCATCCCAGCCAAATAGTAACTTCTGTGGTAAGGATTCCTCGCACTGGGCAGCCTCCAGGCCTTTGCCACAGTTCTGCTGTGAAGCAGTTAACCCATTTCTTCCTGTTGATTAAAAAGCAATTAGTGAGATGAGCAGAGGCTAATGACAAATTTGGTATCTAATTGATGACGATAATACTCAGTTTAGATATAATCTTGTGTTTCAGCACTGACAGGGCAAATTTCATAGTATTGGGTCAATATTACACCTGAATAGGCTCGATTCCATTCATTGATGTAACTCAAGTCAAAAATGCAAGGAATACTAAAATATTCAAGCTAAGCCTTTCTGAATGTTCACATTTTAACTATGTCTGGATTTTGAGTCAGCTTCTGTGCATTATTATGAAGAGATGCTCCTGCAGAATGTAACAAATGTAAATGATCGGCCTATTTAGTGGGAGGTGAAAATTGCAGGATCACAAGAGTCAGATGGAGACAGCAGTGTAATTCTGAAAGCTTTGCAAAGGTTTAAAAGGACTCCTAACCCAGCAGCAGCCATTGCAAAGGCTGAGTAGTGTGTGGTGTAAGAAGGGACTAATGGAAATTTTGCATAAGGACCTTCCTATTGTACGTTTGAGAATAGAGGTAACAAACTTCCTTCAGATTTCAGTGAGAAGGTGGAAAGTGCTCGTCTCACTAGTAGCATCCCTCAGATTAATTATCAGATAGGACGAAAGTAATCACTGGTTGGTAGCCTGCCTCAGGAAAGCTGTAGAGTTGGAAGCAACATCCCTAATCCTCTGGCTTCACATCAACCTGATCAAAAATTACCTACCATCATTATAATATCTACTTACTTGCCTACATCTATACCAGGAATATCATCGCATAATTGGACGAACAGCAGCTTGGCTCAGGGCTGCCCAATTCCTACATTGGCACCTGTGCTGATGCTGCTGCTTTAACAAGGTTACGCTGTCCTTGTTTTTTTTCGGAGAGGTCGTAAAAGCAATGATTCTGAAAAGTCAATGTTTAACTACTTGAGGAAGCTTTCAAGTTCTAAAAAAAACACTTTTACAATGAAAGGAGATTCTCCCAGCTCAGCTTTTCTCTGGATTGGTTTAGTTTTAGCCATCTGACTGTTCACTGAAAGCAGGCAGTTCAGGATGAGGCTGCAAATCCAAGAAACAGCGAGATGGAAGAAGCTGTTCCATACTGAATCTCTCTGCCATCTCTCTCTCTCTCTCTTCTCTCTAAGACCCTGTGTTGGATTTTTCCTTTTTTTGCAAAGGGGTGTTTATGGGGATTGTTGCAAGTATTTGGAACAGCATCACTAAGTTAGGATACTCTGTTGGGTTTTTGGATAGGTTAAGTTATTCTACATTCTATTCTTGTTTGTCTGTGTTTCATTTGGTAATCTTGCAAATAAATTCTGTTTTGTTTAAAACTAAGTGGGTGTGCCAGCTGCATCACTCCTGGAATATCCGCTGTACACCTGCTTAAAACAACTAGTAAGTTGGGGTCTAGGCTACTTTCTTGAAATGTTTTGAGGGGGTCTGGCCTGGTCCATAGCATACGTGAAACAGGCATTAAGCTCCTCAAAATGAACATATGCAAGGTCCTAACACCTGCCCATATGGCAGCTATACCAAGGCTTGAAAATTGTACAATATTAATAAAGACACGTCCATGACCAATTTCTACCACTTTATGTGATTGTTGCTGTACACCAGTCTGGGAATAGCACCTTTAGCAGGAATCCAAAGTACTTTCCTTCCACAAACAGCAATTACTAGATTAGAATAGCTCCAGATTTGGAGGGTGACAATAAAATACTACTTACCATCAACAGTTACGAGCCTCATCTGCATTGAAAGATGAAGCGATCTGGAACAAAACCATTTGCAGGCTTTGGTTGGCAACTCCAGTATGATATAGTTTGAGTCATTATCAATACATACAGGCTAAAAGAATGAGAATTAGAGAATTGCAAAATTAAAAAGAAGGGAGAATGACTATATGAAGATCTCAGTAATTAATCCAGAAGGCAAAACTCCAAGTCCTTAAGAAAATGTCAATTCCAGTTATTCAACGAATATTCTTTGTAAATGCTTGGCAGTATAGATCTTTAACATTGCTAGAAGAAGACTAGAAGTTGAAGTTTTTTATCTTGTACTTATCCAAACTAGAATGCAAGAAACACACTTGGAATAAAAGACACTAGTTTATGCAGCATGATAAGAGGTGCTAATTAGTTGTACCATTATCGACATGGAGATGCAGCAAGAACAGTTAACTGTCAATTATAATCCTCAGACTAGGCAGGTAGATTCTGATTGGTCAGTGCATTGCCCTGAGGATGCAGCAGAGATCGGCTGTCCCAATAACCTTTTCTTTCAAATGTAAGTGTATTTTCCTTTTGACTATATAAAAGAGGGTGCTGAATGTTTATCTATGTAGCTTCAAGCAAATGTATTACAGTGCAAGTCTGGCTGATAATCTTAAATTAGTTTCTGGTGTAACATCAGCACAGTTCGGTCTATCTAATATATAGTGACCAATAGCAGAAATTGCATCGAATGGTGGATATTTTCTGAGGCTTCTAATCTCAGGCTAGGCTTGCTGCCAGTTGTGAGTGATCAATGGGATATATTGGTTAATATGGTCCATCAGTAGCTGGTGTATGGGTTTCACACCTGGCATCACATTGGTACTGAAACCCAAATCACAATGCAGAACAACCTCGATTATCCGAACAAGACAGGCAGGGAGTATTTTGTTCGGAGAACTGAGAATTTCAATAACGGATTGTTCAGATAATGGATAGCATTTTTACAGGACCATGAGATCTTGTTTGGATAATCCGAAATTCGGATAATTGATGTTTGGATAATCGAGGTTATTCTGTACTCAGATGAATGGTAGGCGAAACATATTTTGCTACTATCAAGTCTCATTTTAACAATGCTTAAATGCTCATTCTCTTTCACTGTCTGCCTCCCCCATCCTTATAGAAGCCTCCCATCTCTCCTCTAAGGTCCCAAATAAGTGATAACTTTTCAAGATTTCCATACTCCCCTAACTCTAACATCAAAACTCTCCCTAATTTTAATTGATGCACCAGTGGAGGCCATGCCTTCAGCTACCCAGGCCTTAAGCTCTGGAATAGCCTCCCAAAACCTCTCTACATCTCTAACTCACTTTCCCCTTTAAGATGCTCCTAAAAGATCTACCACTTTGACCAGAGCTTTGGTCATCTGATCCAATAACTCCTTTTGTGGCTCAGTGTCATAGTTTGCTTTATAATGTTTCTATGAAGCAACCTGGAGCATTAAGTTGTTAGAAGTAGCCTGAGCAGATAGTCTTTAAAGAAAATTATAAGTTGAATGGTATTGTGACATGTAACTCATAAGCAAAATATAAGAAATGTGCATGTTCAACAAATTTAATATCGAGCTGACTGCTAACTTCATATGGTCATCAGAACACTAGGATTGGGACGGAGTCCATAACACATTTGCTGCAGCTTTTAAACCACAGTGACACTGTGTTTTCCAGAACTGATGCACAGCACTTCAGGCCTGTACAAAATGTAGGTTGCTCGTTTCTTTTTCAAATTTAGATTATATTGCACAGAAAAAATAGACAAGCAGAGTTGAAATCTAGTGGGAGTCCCAAATAAGTCTGGACTACTGTGAAAAATTAGTCCATGGTAACGAGTCAAATAATACATTGTTGGTGTTGTGCAAACAATCTGGCTATTAGTTCTGTCATCTGCAAGGGGACACTGCCAAAAAGGATTAAAGAGAGGAATGCAGGAGATAAGATCTGAAGGTTAATACCACGAATTAAAAGCCCTGGTGAACATTTCTATTAAAAAAAATCTCGATAGTGATGATTTCCTGAGCCACTGTTAGGTTCTTGGTTTGTCATTATATTCCAGTGGTTAATGCACTGCATACATGCTTATTCTAACACTTGCATTAGGTATTACATTCTTTAGAATGCCAAATCTTTCATACAAGCTCACAGTCTTTCAATATTGAATATGCATGGCCATGCTGCAGTGTGACACCCATGTTGTTACTATTTGTTCAGTGGACAAGACTAAACACCTGAAGAAGGTAGTGGCAAGTTGGCACTTGAACAACTACAGTTCTCAGGAGGTAGAAACACCTATCGTTCCACCCATAGCCCTCCACCATCTTCTCCAGGCTATTAGGAAGTGTATTCCAGGATTTTGTATATCTTGAAACTCTCAAGTTAAAATCTTATATTCTATATTTACTAGTTATATAATACATAATGGGTGGCACAGTAACTCAGTGGTGAGCACTACTGACTCACAGGACCTGGGTTCGATTCCAGCCTTGGGCGACTGTCTGTGTGGAGTTTGCACGTTCTCCCCTTGTCGGCCCAGGTTTCCACCAGGTGCTCTGGCTTCCTCTCACAATGCAAAGATGTGCAGGTTAGGTGGATTGGCCAGGCTAAATTGCCCATAGTGTCTAGGGATGTGCAGGTTGGGTGGACTCGACGTGGGAAATGTAGGGTTACTGGGATAGGCAAGGAGTGAGTCAGGGTGGAATGGTCTTTGGTGTGGCCAAATGGTCTGCTTCCACCATGTAGGGATTCTATGACACACAACAGGCTGCAAAATAGATTCTGGTCTGTCACTCATTGTGCCTATTAAATTGATACCATCACAGGATTACTGGGTAAAAATGTGGAGTAATCTGATTAGCCATATGCTAACTGAATAGTGGAACAGGCTTGAGGGGCTGAATGGCCACCTCATGCACCTAATTTCTATGTCATTTGTATGTTTGTAAGATCAACATTCTGTTTGTAAGGTGTGAACTGTCAGAAGGCAGAAATTACTCCTTAAATATTTTTGGGAAGCTTCTACATAGCTTTGATTGAATAAGGATATAGAGGAATGTGGAACTAATTTTCTTCTAATAATTCCAAAACGTATCTGAATAACAGCATGAATGAAATGCACTTACTTCATATTTAGACCATTTGCCTTTTCTGACAGTAAGACTGAAGTTCCTCCCTTCGCTTTGAAGCCAATCTTTTTCCTTGTCACCTAAGAAGAACACCAGGTAGGCACCTAACAGCTTGACCTCTTTCAATGTCTCCTTATTCAGTGAATTCTGGAACTCCAGCTCAATCTCTTCTTTCCAGCTGACTGTTTGTACAGGCACAGATACTTGAGTTTACAACAGAATCATAAACAACTTGACACTGCTGTTTTTGTTTCTATGTGATCTAAGGTACTCTAAAGTTATGATTTATCATTATATCCAGAACAATTTTATACAAATTTAATTACAGCCATTGATGTCTGTTCCTTCAGCTGACTCTCATTGTTTTCCAGAAAGAACGCCAGGAGAGATGCCTTGAATACATTCATTCAAAATCTCTTGACCAAGAAATGTTGTAAACAAATGAGAACTTACTTGCTAAATATATTTTCCACCCCATACGTTTACAATGTTGTTTAACTAGCACATGAACCCCCCATGATGAAAATGGCACTTGGATCAATTTTTTTCATGAATTAAGTATAACCTGAAATTAATTAATACATTATATGATTTACTAAAAAGCACATGGTGATTATCCAAAAACACGTTGTTCAAGTTACACCTTACAATGAATAGATTATCAATGAAAAATTACAAGGCCACAGAACTGCACTACTATGCTCATTCCATTTTAATGTGTAATTATGCCAACAGGCTGTGATTTCACAATATGTTGAAGTGTTACAATGAGAATCAAACTGTTATTCTTATTACTCAATTTGGGCGGACATCAGGAGCATAATATACAACACTGTCCTTCGGAGTAGCTTAATCTTGCAGTTGTGGATGCAACAAAAAACAGAAGTAACACAACTTTACGAATCAGTATTCCTAAAGTAACAAAATGCAACTTCAATCCATGCATCTGGGAATCAATATGGGCTCACTGCTTTTTCCAATGAATAACAGTGGCAACTTGAGCATCTAAGACGGAGAAAATTTGCTCTATTAAATTATATCTTTTTAATTCAACACATTGTGATAAACTGCAATGATTATTCTGTTCATAATTATTTGGCCTGAAAGGATGGTGGAATTCAACAGTGACTTCTGAAGGGAACTGGACGTTTACCTAAAAATAAAATACTCGAAGGGCTAGGGAGAAACAACAGGGAAGTAAATCTAAAATCTCTTTCAGAGAACATGCACAATGCATGAGGGACTGACGGCCAGGGATTAGTCCTGTATGATTCTATTTTGCAACCTTTAACCCAAGGCTAAAGCTAGAATGCATCTGCAGTTTGGACATTCTGTCAACATTCGACTCATACCTTACAGAATCAAAGAGTCACACAGCACAGAAATAAACCTTTCAGTCAAATGAGTCCATGCTGAACAACATCACAAACTAAACTAGTCCCACCTACCTGCTCCTGGTCCATGTCCTGCTAAATCTTTCCTATTCATGTAAATCTAAGTGTCTTTTAAACATTGTAACTGTTCACATTGTAACACATTCACCACTTCCTCAGGAAGTTCATTCCACATGTGAATCTCTGACTGTCTAAAAACGTTGCCCCCAAATCTTTTTAAATCTCTCTCCTCTCACCTTAAAAATATGCCCCCTTGTCTTGAAATCCCCCATCCTAGGGAAAAGACACCTACCATTAATCCTTTCTACATCCCTCACGATTTTATAAAGGTCACCTCTCAACCTCCTACACTCTGGTGAAAAAGTCTCAGTCTATCCATTTTTTCTTTACATACTGAGCAACATCCTGGTAAATCTCTTCTAAACTCTGTCTAGCTTAATAACATCCTTCCTACAATAGGGTGACAACAACTGGACACAGTATCCCAGAAAAAAACCTCACTAATATCCTGTACAAATTCAACTTGACTTCCCAACTCCTACACTCAAAAGAACTGAGCAACGAAGGCGTGCCAAATGCCTTTTTATCCTCTCTGTCTATATATGAATGCAAACTTCAAAGCATTATGTACCTGAACCCCTATGTACCTTTGTTCTATAACACTACCCAATGATCTACTATAATTATTCAAGTCCTGCTCGTGTTCATTGACCAAAATGCAATACCTGTCTTTATATTGAGAGCATGGTGCTGGAAAAGTACAGCAGGTCAGGCAGCGTCCAAGGAGCAAGGGATTCAACGTTTCAGGCACAAGCCCTTTTTCCTGATGAACACTGCTAGTGACAGGCCTCCAGTCCAAAAAGCACCCCCCACCACCACTCTCTATCTCCTGTCATTAAGCCATTTATGCATCCAATTGGCAAGTTCACCATGAATCCCATGTGACCTAACTTTATTCATTAGTCTACCATGTGGAACCTTTCCAGAGGCTTTCCTAAAATCCAAATAAACAACGTCTACTGCTATTGGTCATCTCTTCTGTTTTGTTTAGCATTATGCTGATAATGTAACTGCATATTTATTTGATTTTCATCGCAATTCTTCTAAGTTAACTGTTATGGTGAAACTCAGATAAATCACTGAGAATGGTTTCAGATATTTCTTCACTGCAACAATGACTGTTTATTTCCCAATCTCTCAGGGTTCTATCTTGGAATAATGTTTTTTTAATCTCTCCAAAACCATTATTTGAGTTTAAGTATTAAAGACTGAGCTCTGTAGTTACTATCACAGTGCTTAGATAATAATCCTATTCATCTAGCATTTTCTCAGGTTGCAATACTGACGTTACAGAAATGCTAGGTATTGTTCTGCTCACCTTGTATTAGTGGCAATTTTATTACTCGATGTGGCGAGTGCAGATTGAAACGTGGTTTGGAATTCAGTGGTGTTGCTCCCTTCTCGGCATCACACCAGCTGAAGATAGACGTGGGCAATCTAGTCTGTAAAAAGGCTTGAAGGATTTGCCGTTCCCAAGTATTCAGACAACCCTGTGAGCTCACCAGCGCCATCAGATCTGACTTGTCTTCAATCTGCTCTATGAGCCCCAGCCTTTCACCTCCAGCATCAGCTTTCTTGGTGACCCCTCCACTTCTCCTTGAACTTGAGAGGTATTTGCAGAACGTGTCAATGGATAAATCCCCCTTTCTGAGAAGTTCACCGACCTGACCTGGGTCTGCCCGCCTTCGACAAAGCACTTTACCATTCAACATCTTAAATACCTTTCTGCTCCAACCAGACGATGAGCTCCTTACACTTTCCTCACCCACAGTGTAGGTTTTTACTGGATCGATGGGAATCCACAGAACTAGAACCATGCAGCTCACTGCCAAAAACTTACAGTTCAACATGTCTGGTCCCATTTTTATTTCCCTCTTGAGTTCTTTCTTTCAATATTTTTGTCTGGCCGGTCCTCCTCCAAGTCTTTGTCCCTAATTTCCCTCAATTCTGTCTTGATTTCACTATATGGCTCCAAGTGCTTCAATTGATTCCCTCACTTCCAAATGCTTCAGCTTTGTGTCCTGGTTCTCGACTTCCCCCCTCCAACGTTTCCAGCACAAACTCTACCTCTGCGATTCCCTGCATCCAAGAGCACCTCAACGCCTCATCAACCTCCTGGTTTCTCTGCTCAGCCTGGAAACCTCCGCTTGCTATCTGCCTCACAATGCAAGGATTCACACGCTGTGATTAAATAGTTCCCCTGTCCTCTCTGTACAAGGTCTGTCCAGGAATAAAAACTGGCAATCATCAGCATGCACAAAGCCCACCTAATTGCAGAAACCTATGTCTGGGGGCCTGCACACGGTGTGCTGCTGAGTGACACGTGTGTAAAGGTGGGACGCCTTGCTGAGATGGAGCGGCTGGTCATAACCCAGCCCAGGGTCACTATGCAGACAGAGTCTTGGAGCCTTAAAGTCTGAACTTGTGCACAAAGTCCTGAGCGACCTAACCTCTTCTTGGAGAAATTGCAAACATAAGCGTTTAAGCCCTTGTATTACTCTGAATTTTAAAGTTTACAATTGTGCACTCAAATTTAGCATCCCCAGCTCCCCCTCATGCACTTGCAAAAAAAACCCCAGAAGAATGAAATGCCCTAGATTCTAGAGGATTTGTTCTTTTGTTCTTCTGAAGGGTCGTTTTGCAATTTCACGGTTTTGGATTGATTGTCCATATTGTTACTAAGTCATTAGCGCCAAGCATTTTTCAGGAGTGAGGGTTATGACCATACACTTGGGTCATTCAAAAACTATTGATATATTTATTCTGCTGAATGAACTATGTCAGAAAAATACCCACTTCTAAACGTGAATATGTGAAGATCTGGTTAAACATTCTAAATATATAAATATTCTGGTTAATCTAACGATTCCTGCACACAGTAAGAGATAGCTTGCTTTCTGCAGCATGGGGTGGAACCAGACAACTCACTGTACAATTTGTTTCATCAGGTATGCAGGAAACGTTTATGCAAAACCATCCCAATATTGCACCTGACAGTACATGTTAACATCAAAGCTTAAAAACACAATCACTTGTATCAGAAATGTTCACACATTAATTTATTCACCTCAAGATAAATGTCTGCAACATTCAACAACAGCAACAAAAACAACAACCTACCTTGATATAGCACCTATAATACAGAACACTTGCAGATTTCTCTTAAAATGGTGCATGCGAACGTTACAAATCCAGCCTACTCTTATTGCAGCAACTCAAATTAGTACCACTTTCAAACATGAATAGATCACAAATGAAAGGACACAAACTGCATCTGCATCACCAATATAACACAAGGAAAATATACAAGCATTAAAACAGCAGAGAAAAGATCGGCAAGATTGATCACAGTATTATGAGGAAAGTCTGGAAAAATATATACCTTTCAGCCTTGATGGATAATGTCTGAAAATAGATATTGAGATGGTATTAAGTGGTAAGGAACAGGTAAGTCTGGAAAATTGTTTTGAACTATGAAAGTAAATCAAAAGGCCAAGTTTAAAATCAGAAAAATGCTAATTTAGAAGTCACATCTGGAAATTCTTCAAAAAAATGGTCAAGGCATGGTGGATTCCAGATGGCATAATGGAACCAACAAACTTGGAATCGTTTAAGAAATAATTAAATACTGAAATGGGGATCGGAGTGTGGAATTTGGGGGTAATTCAGGATGAATGAGTCACATTGCGCCAAATGCCCTTTCTCATCTGTGACTGATTTTATGTTGATGTATAGTATAAGTTCAATGTTAAAATCCAGACTGATTCTGAATTGTTCAGGTCTCAGGAGTTCCCGGTCTCCTTTGATCTGGTCAGAAGTCACACAACACCAGGTTATAGTTCACAGGTTTATTTGGAATCATAAGATTTCGGTGTGCTGCCCCTTCCTCAGGTGAAGAGAAGAGAAGCACATGGGCACAGAGTTTATAGGCAGAGAGACCAGTTGACAGAGAGATCAAAAGATAACACAAATGGTGTGAGTGGAGTGTCGACAGGCTGAATACTAAGTCTCTGCACGTGATCAAAAGTGTCAGATGGTATGAGTAAAGTATCAACTTCTGAATAGCAAATAAGGGATAACCTATAATCCAATTAATTGAGGCAGAAAAATAATTACAAAATACTAAAAATAAGGTGGTGCTGGACACAAACCAAATGGCTGGAATAACATGATACTTTCAAGAGTCACATGCTGAGGGTCTAGTCAAAGTAACAAGTAATCCAAAACTGCACAAAATAATTACAGTAGAGTGATCATTAAAATGTTATCAAGAAGATGGTGTTGAAACAGAACAGCAAGGAAAATTTCAGAGGTACAGAACAGTATGGTGGGATTACATGTAGCGTGACATGAACCCAAGATCATGGTTGAAACCGTCATCAAGGGTACAGAACTTGGCTATCAGTTTCGGCTCAGTGATTCTGCATTGTTGTGTATCTCGAAGTCCACCTTGGAGGATGCTTACCCGCAGATTGGAGGCTGAATGTCCTTGATCGCTGAAGTGTTCTCCAACTGGGAGGGAACATTCCAGTCTGCCAATTGTTGCAAAGTTTCCAATCATCCATTGTTGTAGCGTCTACAAAATTTTGCTAATACACCATACCTCGGGGCATCCTTGCCGGCAGCATATGAGGTAGACTACATTGGCTGAATCACATGAGTAGCTGCCATGCACGTGGTGGGTGATGTTCCCACGTGTGATATAAGTAGTGACTTATACATCCTGTCTCCACATAATAGCCAATTTAAAAAGTTTGATTTTGTGTATGTAAGAATTGGTGGCAAAGTCTGCATTTATTATTTGCCCCATTTTGTGAAAACTTTCCAAGGGGCAAAATTTGGATTGATTTTGAGTACAAGGCTTTAAATATTGGCGATCACGATGATTACATCCGACATTACTATTGTTATAGATGTTACAAAAGCTGAATTAAAATTTTTGAGATTTAAGAAGACCAAACTTAGAATATTGGAAAGTATTTAATCTAACCAGGAGATTGAATCCTTCATGGTGGTAAGCTTGAATGTAATGATTGAAGCAGAAGTACGAAGCCTGAAGACAAATTTATCTGATTAAATGAGACTATCAGGCAAGTTATGCAATAATTCATTTAATTAAGGAAGATGGCAGAGACTTAAGATGACTTGGGATATCTGATCGGCATGGACGGGTTGGACCGAAAGTTCTGTTTCCATGCTGTACATCTCTATGACTCTATGCCATAACTGAAATGAAAAAAAAACTATCGCAGGTTTAAGAGAAATACATTGATTTTGGACCTATGATTCCCAACACTTTCCACTATTGGAAGGGTCACTTGACCTGAAACGTTTACTCTGATTTCTCATCATAGATGCTGCTAGACCTGCTGAGTCTTTCCAGCAATCTCTAATTTTGTTTTCTCTATTGGAGTTCTTTTGTTCCACAGCTGGGTTATATTTGAAACGATTGAGAATGATTGCTGTGGTCAGTTCACAACTCCATTAATGTTCAGTAATATGAATAACAGGATGACAGAAAGTGAATGAGTTTTTCTCTGACTAGCGATTCCTATATTCCTATGTCCTGCTGCCACCCTAACCCTTTCTATAGAGGTGTGCAATATGCTGGCATGCTTCACCTAACATATTTTCACACTATCAATAGACCAATAAGACAAGTGTATGCTCAAAATAATTTAATTTTGTTACAGGTCTTCCAAAAAATGCGAGTAATTCTCAATCCATTTTTTCAGGACATTGCTATACAAATGGCAGTAACTAAGTGAGTGTGGTAAATTGTAAGACACCTGCGTTGCTATTATATAGGAGAAAACCAGCAAAATAAAGTAGTATATTTGGATCCCTGCATTACTTCTGACTTAGAAATAACCTATAAATAAGACGGTACATACTAAACATAGCGTTGTTAAAGATCACACTGTTAGAAAATATTTTTCAGATCATTACATCAATTAATATCTATGACCAATGAAATAAGTTAAAGTTCTCAACTTTCAATGACAGCAACATGAAATCAAACATTCCTGCTCCCATTTGCAAAATGTAGCAGAGCATAGCACAGAACTTTTAAAGTATGATCCGGTGATTTATATTCAGTCAGAGAGTGTGGTGCTGGAAAAGCACAGCAGGTCAGGCATCCAAGGAGCAGGAGAATCAACGTTTCGGGCACAAGCCCTTCATCAGGAAATATCGATGCCCAAAATGTCGATTCTCTTGCTCCTCGAATGCTGTCTGACCTGCTGTGCTTTTCAAGCACCACAATCTCAACTCAGATCTCCAGCATCTGCAGTCCTCACTTTCTCCTAATTTATATTCAGTCATACTGATTAAGAAGAACCAAGTTCAGAACTAGGCCTGATGTTGAGGTTCCTATGTTAACCAATACAGTCTGTGTGCCACATTAATTTTGAACACCCCTGAGTTGTAGTCAGGGAAAATACAGACATACAGTAATCTAAAACATAAAATAAAATGATTATAATTTTCTATGTAATATAATAATTTCACAGGAAGGTTTCATTTAGAATAATAAAATAATTAAGGAGAGAATGAATTGACAATTTGTTTCCCTTCTCAATCCTTTTCTTAGGAACAAATCTGTAGGGAAATCACAGGAGTGGTACAGGGACTTGTAGAAGGTGGATATCTTAATTACTTAAATATTGAAGAGGATGAAGGGTAAAGGGATGGAGAATTTTTGAAATACATTCAGGAGAACCTTCTTGACTAATTTTATCTCGAAATATCTAGGAAGGAGATATTGATGGATTTGTTGCTGGGAAATGAGATGCACCAAGTCTTCGGAGGATCACTTGAGTAAGTGTGCTCATCGTATGGTTTAGACTAACAGTGAAAAAGAGCAATGTAAAATGAAGCCTCTGAATTGGAATAGGGCCGAGATTAACTGGCATGAGAAGGGATCTAGCCAGGAAAAAATTGAATTAAAGACTCAAAGGAAAAGTAGTAATCAAAAAATAAGTCATTGCTAGGGTTTCATGTTCAAGTTAGGTATATTCCAACAGTGGGAGAAGACAGGAAATGAAAGTCTTGACTCCTTGGATAATGAGGAAGAGAGAATATGGCTTTGTGACTGGTGTTCATATTGGGGGTGGGGGGGCCGTGGAGGGGCGGGGATATGTAGCAGAGGGTTTATCAGTGCAATGAGTTGTCCAGATAGAGAAAGTCCAGACAGCTCATTGGCACTGATAAACCCTCTGATAGAGAAAGACCGATGGATTGTATCAAATGGCATGTCCTTTTTTCAATTAGGAGCGGGAACCCGGAAGTCATCAACAAGGCTTCTGGGAAGGTAAGAGGTTTGAGTGGAGAAGGAACCCGACAAGTGTAGTGTCTCCCACCCTCCATCCTCCTCTAACCTAAAAAAAAGGACTCAGTCGGTTGAACAGGTAAGCTACTTAGTGTTCTTGTTTTGGAGACTAAGTGTAGAGTAATGGCAGCGCAGGCGGTGGAATGTTCCTCTTGCAGGAAGTTTGAGGTAGGGGTGACCACCGATGCTCCTGCTGACTTCACCTGCAGGAAATGCAGCCAGCTCCAGCTCCTCACAGACCACGTTAGGGAACTGGACCTGGAGTTGGAAGAACTGAGGATTATTCGAGAGGCTGAGAGGGTTATAGATAGAAGCTACAATGACATAGTTACACCAGAGAACAGAGGTAGCTGGGTAACAGTTAGAGGTGGGAAGGGGGGGAAGCAGGCAGTGCAGGGATCCCCTGTGATCGTTCCCCTCAACAATAAGTATACCGCTTTGGATACTGTTGGGGGGAATGACCTAGCAGGGGTAAGCTGCAGTGAACGGGTCTCTGGCACGAGGTCCGGCTCTGAGGCCCAGAAGGGAAAGGGGGAGAGGAGGAGAGCGCTGGTTATAGGAGATTCTATAGTTAGAGAGACAGACAGGCGATTCTGTGGACATGGGCGAGACTCTCGGATGGTTTGTTGCCTCCCGGGTGCCAGGGTCCGAGACGTCTCGGACCGTGTCTTCAGAATCCTTAAGGGGGACGGAGTGCAGCCAGAAGTCGTGGTGCACATTGGCACCAATGACATAGGTAGGAAGAGGGGTGGGGAGGTCATTCAGGAGCTCAGGGAGTTAGGTTGGAAGCTAAAACCTAGCACGGACAGAGTCGTCATCTCTGGGTTGTTGCCAGTGCCACGTGACAGTGAGGTAAGGAATAGGGAGAGAGTGCAGTTGAACACGTGGCTGCGAGGATGGTGTAGGAGGGAGGGCTTCAGGTATTTGGACAATTGGACTGCATTCTGGGGAAGGTGGGACCTGTACAAGCAGGACGGGTTGCACCTGAACCAGAAGGGCACCAATATCCTGGGAGGTAGGTTTGCTAGCACTCTTCGG